>NW_024499239.1:27740373-27788159 GCF_017590055.1 Onychostruthus taczanowskii | reverse complement strand
ATTTTGGGGAGGGGGTGGGGTGGAGGATGGGCTGCCAGCGCCGATTTCGGGTGTGATGGAGGGGAGGGAGCCGTGTTTGTGCCTAAAGTCGCAGCTGCCTGGATTTGGCCCCGCGGGGCCATTGGGATGTGACAGCACCCAAAAATAGAGTGCGAGGCTGGGAGGAGCGGCGGGGGGGCAGACTCGTGTGCCAGTGCCAGGGCCAGGTTATTCCCCCTCGTCACCTTTCCCTCGTCTTCTCTTCTTTATTTCTTTATTTCTTTGGCAGTGATGTCAGGGAGGGGAGCGGTGCCTGGGGCTGGGGGTTGGATTCTCGGCAAGGAGGTTGCTGGCGGCCGAGTGATTAACGTGCAGTTGCTGGGAATTATGTCATCTGCCTCGGTGCTGGGTGGCCCTCGCCCAGCAGCGGCGGTGGGGAGGGAGGGAAGGACGTGGGGGGACGTCATGGCAGGGGTCTCCCCGCCTCAGGCTTCACCCCGGGAGGCGCCGATGCCTCCCCGGCTTGGCGAGGACGCGGGCAGCCAGCGTTCCTCCCCAGCCCGAGACGGGGATCCCCGCTCGGGACATCACTCCAGGAGGCAGCGGTGCCTCCGTGGCTTTGCAGGGATCCCCCGCGCCCCCCGGGCCATGGGTGCACGCCCACCCCGCTGCTCCTGGCGGTGCCCGGGATGCATTCCCGGCGGGAGAGGAGCGCCTTGTGCTGCTCCCCATGGCTCATCCTGCTCGCCGGCCCGGCAGCCGGGCTCGGAGCAGGCTGCGATGGAGGAGGGTGAAGGTGGGCATCCCCTCTGCCACCTCCCCGGGAGAGAGCGGGGCTGGAGCTGCTGCACTGCAGCACAGAGCCCCATCCGCGCCCGTGGGTGTGCCCGGGGGGAGCGGGGACCCTCTTTGCCACCCCGTCCCGTCCTCGGAGCCGAGGCGAGAGCCTGGGGACCTGTGGCTGCCAGCGGCCCCCCAGGCCAGACGATCCCTCTGCTCCAGAGGAGGGTGTTGGGCTGCTGGATGCTCCACACCCTCCTGGGCATCCCCCTGGGCATTCCCTGAGCATCCCCTGAGCATCCCCTTGAATATCCCCTTCAACATCCCCCTGAGCACCCCCTGAGCATCCCCTTGAACATCCCTGAGCATCTCCTGAGCATCCCCCGAGCACCCCCTGAGCATCCCCTTGAATATCCCCCGAGCATCCCTTGAGTACCCCCTGAGCATCCCCTTGAATATCCCCCGAGCATCCCTTGAGTACCCCCTGAGCACCTCCTGAGCATCCCCATCCTCTTGCCCACGTGGGGAGCTGGGGAAGGAGGATGAGGCCTGCCAGTGAGCCAGGCACAGACCCTGGTGTACATCCACAACCTCTTCCCTCTGCTCCACGCCCCATGGATCCCCGGGCAGCTCCTGTGCGTCGGACAGGGAGAGGAGCAGGCAGGAAGGCTGCAGGGAGATGTGCAGCGGAGGTAGGAAGGGCGGGCACAGCTCTAGCGGGGCATTTTCTGGCATTTTCTGCCCCACAGCACAGTCCACGGAAGCGGGGGGATGCCGACAGCTCCCTGAATTCCAGCTGGGAGCCAGAGGGTGCAGTCGCGGCCGGGGGATGCCACTTGCCCCGCGGGATAACCTCTGGCAACTCCCTCAGCTCCCAACACCCTCCGGCACATCCTTCATCCTCAAACCTGCTCCGGCGGCGGATTGTGCCACTCCGAGCCCTGCAGGGAGGTGCTGGCACGAAGAGGGAGCGCAGGGCACCCCCAGTTTGGGGCAGGCAGGAGCGGGAGGCTGCTCCATCCCTCGGCCGTGCCCTCTCCAGGCGGGCTCCGTGCGCCGGGGGTTTGTTTATGTGTGGCCCTGGTTGAAGCGGCGATCTGCCGTGGCTAAATATAGCAGCGATGCTGTCATCCGAGTTCAGCCTGGCTGGGGAATTTATTTTCTGCAAAGGCTGCGAGGCGAACGGGCTGAGAACAGGCGTGGAAATGCCGGAGCCGTGTGATGCCCTGGCTGCCGTGGCCGGGCTCACGCAAGGGGAGCGGGCTCCTTGTCCCGAATTTCGGCTTTGTGATGGCAACAGGACAGAGGAGGAATGTTGGAAGGGCTGAAATTGTCCCTGCTGGCTCGCCGGGGCACCTGTGGGCATTTAAAAAGCGGCGCGGTGCCTATGTGGCTTCAGTTCTCCATGCAGGGAAGGGATCCCCCCCTCCTCCTCCTCCTCCTCCTCCTCTTCCTCCTCCAACTCTTCCTTGCTGTCTCACCAGCCAAGGGATCAACTCGCAGCCCCCTCACATCTAAAAGGAGCAGGGAGAGAAGCATCTGAAAGTCCAGCATCTGTCTGTGGGTATCTGGGAGAGAGAAGCAGCTTATCCCACAGGAGATGGGACTGGGAGAGCCCCCCCGTCCCTGGGGGCTGCAGCATCAACCCCGGGCATCCCCTGCTGCTTCCATCACCTTTGATCACCCATCTCTGGGAAAAACGGGAAAAGAGGCAGAAAGACAGGACCCCTGACTTGCAAAAAAAAAAAAAAAAAAAAAAAAACCCAGGCAGATGGGGAGGGTGTTTTCCACATGCACTGTGAAAACCACGTTGCATCAGCTGTCGCTGCGTGATAGCTCCATGTGGATGGAGCAGGAATGTGGATAAACCGGCTGCAAAAAAGTTTCTGAAAGGAGTTATATCCCGACAGGGAAGGTTAAGAGTTAAGAGGGTGTTGCTGGAGCTGTTGAAGGGCTTAAAATCTGCTTTCTCCTGAAGAGGAACTGAGCCATGCCCGGGGCTGTCAGAGAAATCCAGCAAACAAAGGGTGAAACAGGAGATTTCTTGTTTCCCTTCACAGAGGATCTTTCCCATTAGTCATTCCTGTCACAGGAGCTGGCAAACACGGTTATTATTTGAGGGATCTGAAAGTGAAATGGAGGCATGAGGCCAGGAGCCCAGACATCCCTGTCCCTGGGACTGGGGAGCAGGCAGGGACCCCCCAAACCCTCTGGCTCCCCCACACCTCTGCTCCGTGGCTAAAGTCATGCTGGGCCCCTGGATTTATCCTCTGATTGTGGGAGCCCTTTCCAAGGAACCTGGTCTAGGGAGTGGCATCCCTGGTCCCTCCCATCCCAAACTATTCCAGGATTTCAGGGTTCCAGCAGGACACGGTGGCACCAGGGGCCATAGGTAGGCTGGGATGCTCCATCCTGGAGGTGGTGGTGGTGGACCAAGCACCTTGAGATCCTGCAATAATCCAGGTGCTTCCCCAAAGCACCCAAAACTCAGCTCTTCCATCACCCCACAGCCTCAGGCATCTCCATGGGGGAAAGGACCAGGCTGAGCCCCACCATGGGTGGGAAGAAGGTCCAAGGAGGTTCCCAAACAGCAAGGAAAGCAAAGGTAGCTGATCAGGATATTGGGATGGCTCGTGCCTTATGATCTTGGCTGGAGCCAAGAGCTATCCTGGCAGAGGGAGCTGAAAGTCCCCTCGAACCATGCAGGAGCTGCAGGGGTTCCTGCAAGGCTGCAAGGCTGGGGATCAGGTTCACAGGGATTGTGGCTCAGTTTCCAGCTCACAAAATTGGGGGGTTTTGCCATGAAGATGTGGGCCCTGTTGGCTTAATCTGGTTCCCGAGGTAGAAGGATGAGTTTTGTCTGAGCCCATTGTGAGCCTCTCTTTCCATCAGGGACAAATCCTGATCACAAGCCAGTGAGAAGCTCCAGAGCCAGCAGGTTGCTCCAGGTTTAGACAGGTGTAATCCCAGAATCCCAGACTCACTCAGGTTGGAAAACACCTCTGGGATCACTGAGTACCAACCTTTGACCAAACACCACCACCCCAGCTAAACCAGAGCTCTGAGTGCCACATCCAGTCATTCCTTGGGTAATTCCAGGGACTGTGACTCCATCATCTCCCTGGAAAGCCCTTTCCAATGCTTAGCAGCCTTTTCCATGAAGAAACTCTTCCTGGTGTCCAACTTGACCCTCTCCTGGCCCAGCCTGAGGCTGTTCCCTCTCCTCCTGTCCCTGTTCTCTGGGAGCACAGCCCGACCCCCCGGGGTGTCCCCTCCTGTCAGGAGGTGTGCAGAGCCACAAGGGCCCCCCTGAGCCTCCTTTGCTCCAGGCTGAGCCCCTTTCCAGCTCCCTCAGCCGCTCCTGGGGCTCCAGCCCTTTCCCCAGCTCTGCTCCCTTCCCTGGGCTCTCTCCAGCCCCTCCAGGTCTTTCTTGTTGTGAGAGGCCCAGAAGTTTCCCAGCACTGGAGGTGCCCCAACAGTGCCAGCACAGGGGACAGGCACTGTCCTGACCCTGCTGCCACCCCAATCCTGAAAAAATCCAGGTGCCATTGGCCTCCTGCCCACCTGAGCACACCTGGGCTCATGTCCAGCCGCTGGTGACCAGCACATCCAACTCCTTTTCCATCAATGGACAACAGAGCCCGTTCCCTTTGCTGGGAGCCCGGGAAAAAGGCAATCAGATCATTAACACATGCTGCTCTTCACACAACCAACCTCACAAATATTTATCAGCTGGAGAAACACACGGGCTCAGAAGTTGCCAAGTAACATAACAAGAGGCGCTTTTAAATAAATATCTGTGCGTCGCGGGTGACGAATTAACCAAATCCCTTGGTATGTGGCCCAAAGATCTGTTTTCCTCTGAAAGCCCAGCACCAGGAATAAAAATCATGATCCAAAGCAGGAATGGAAACCTGAGATAAGCAGTGACTGGCTGTCTGTCCAGCACTGGAGGGAATTGGGAAGGTCTGGGGAGTGATGCCCAACAGATCCATGCCTGCCAGGGACAAGCTGGGAGCAGGATGGGATGCGGGGGAAGTTATTTTGGAGGAGAGGTGAGAACGAGCCCAGTGCACCAGGCTGGGTCTCATTCTGAACCCACGTACCTCTCCTAAACACCCACAGCACTCATCTTCTCTGTAGGCTCAGGATTTCAAGGTACCTTGTTGTTGTTGTAGAGCCTCTCTCTACTTCTCCATGTTCCCTCCAGCTCTGAGAAGAGTCTATTCTTTCCTCTCCTAACCAGCTGGGTATGTCCCAGAAATCCAGCAGAAATATTGCTTGCCCCGGCCTGCCCAGGTGTGTTCTGCACTGCCCAAATAGCCAGAGTTGGTTCCCCTGGTGCTAAATCCTATTAAATCCTTGCTGTGAGGTCAGTTTGGAGGCTCTGGGGGTTCTTAGAGGGGGTCAGTGCTGCCAGAGGAGACCAGGTGGGTTTGCAGATGGATGGAAATCTCTCATCCAGTTCCTGCTTCCATGGGGATACTGGCTTATGGGGTTGGGATTTCATGGTCTGGACCTTAAAACCATCTCAATCCTCCCCCCTGCCATGGGCAGGGACACCTTCCCCTATCCCAGGTGGCTCCAAGCCCTGTCCAACCTGGCCTTGGACACTTCCAGGGATCCAGGGGCTTCTCTGGGCACCCTGTGCCAGGGCCTCCCCACCCTCATAGCGGGGAGTTTTTCCCTGATATCCCATCTGAGTGCCTCTCCAGCTCTGTTGGAGGCCCTTTAGGCACTGGAAGGTGCTGGAAGATCTCCCCAGAGTTTTCTTCAAGCTGAACATCCCCAGCTCTCCCAGTCTGTCATCTCATTTGGTAGAGATATTCCCATACAAATCCACCCTCTCCCCACTACCACAGGGCTTGGCCTGAGGGTTTTGCAAGCAGGTTGTCATTTTGGGGTCATTTGGAGGCAATTTGGGGGTTCTTGCCTGAGCCAAAACATGAGGAAAAACAACCTGGACATGGAGCTGGTTGGCAAAGTCAACTTGGAGAGTGGTTTTGGGGCGCAGACACTGCCCAGTCCTGGTGGGCCCAGTCCTGGTGGGCCTGTCTAGGCCTAGTCCTGGTGGGCCCGGTCCTGGTGGGCATGTCTAGGCCCAGTCCTCGTGGGCCCAGTCCTGGTGGGCCTCTCTGGGCCCAGTCCTGGTGGGCCCAGTTCTGGTGGGCCCAGTCCTGGTGGTTCTGTCTATGTCCAGTTCTGGTGGGCCCAGCTGAAGGGGGCAAGAGGACCCCAACTGGCCAAGGTGATGGTGATGGGTGTCACCACCAGAGCAGCTGTAGATGCTCCATCCCTGGAAAAGCTGGGTTGTGGGAGCTCCTCTCCGTGATCCCAGCTCTGGCAGTGCCCCGAGGCACAGGGAAGGTCAGAGCTTTTCTTAGCCCAGCTGCTGGAGCTGGGAAAAACAGCCCAGCTTTTGGGCACAGGAGCTCATCTCCTTGTCCCTGCTTTCTAATTATATCAGCTGATCTAGCACAGGCTCCTTCACTCCCCACGGGCTGCTGCCTTCATTACATCCCCAGCTCTGCCCTTGGCAAGCTCTTGGAGGAGCAGCCAAGCCATCCCAGAGGAGATGTTGGCATGGCAGGAGCGGCTGCCTCACCTCAGACGTTCCCCTGCAGTGCACTCCCTGCCTCCAGCACTGCCAGGAATGGCAAGGGGACAGGGGACAGGGGACAGGGGACAGGGGACAGGGGACAGGGACATGTTTGTGTTTGTTTTGGCCAGGCTGTGCACCAAAGTGTGGGATGGGAAGACAGGAAAGGCTCTCCCTGTTATGGGGATTGACTCCTCAAGGTGGCTCAGAGACACCAGGGCAGAAAGGAGGGGATGAAAACATCACCCAAAATCATCAGGGATGCTGGGATGAGATGGGCAGAGCTGCATCCCCACAGGCCCCTGCACCCCAAGGCTCTCCTGCCCACAGAGGGGGTCCCTGGTGGTCCCTGCCCAGAGGAGAGGGGCTCTGGAAAGACCAGGATCTGTTCTTGGCTCAAATCTCTCCCTCCTCCAACAAACACATTTCCCAAAAGGTCTCTGCTAGGAAAATCCACATCTCCTCCCGGTGCAGCTCAGCAAGGACATAAACACCCGTCTCCAGGAGCAGGCTGAGCACAGTGCCAGGCTCAGGGAGACCCTGATGTTCTCTCCAGTAATGTAAATAATAAATCACTGCTGCCCAGCTGGTGCCCAGCCAGCCCCTGCACAGCAGGACTTTGTTCCTCTCCTTCCTCCAGTCTGCTGCGCTCTTCCTCCCGCCTGCCCCACTCTTCCTCCCTCCCAGTGCTTTTCCAAACCCCAGGGCTTGATCTCTTTGGGGATCAGGGTGTCCCCAATACGCAGGAGTGGTTTCAGTGCCGTTGAGGCCCCAGTGGAAAGTTTTTAATCTGTTTTGTTCCCTGCTGCTGGCACTCGGTGCCGTCCTTTACACATTCCTTAACCTCAGTTTCCCTCTGCACTGCAGCCTCCCAAGGGATTGTACGGGCTGGGAGCAAATCTGGGGACTAGGATGAGGTATTTCCAAACCCGACCTTGTGGCTGAAGTGGTGAATGTGCCACCTGCACGTGTTTGGGGTGGGTAATCCCCCTGTGTGTTTTCCAGCAGAGCCCAGACAAACTCATCTCCTGCAGCTCAGGAGGACTTTGGGACCAGCCAAACCCACCCCCAGCCTGTTGACATTCCTCAGTGCCAGCCAAGAGCTTTCCCTTCCCCTCCACGCTCTCAGGGGCCCAAATTAGCTTTTAATAATATTTCATTAAAAAAAAAAAATAAAATCCCCGGGCAAACAATCCGGCCTTGGCGCCCGCCGGGACAGCAAACACTCCCCGAGGGGCACCAGGTGTGGTGCATTCCTGATAGCTGGAAAAGAAAGGAGCCATTATTTCCCTCTCCATGCCATGCCGGGGTGAGCAGGAGCAGCCAGCCCGGCTCCAGGCAGGGCTGGGTTGTGCCCAGCACCGTGGGAGGTGGGTACGTGGCTTTGGGAAGAGCTCCCTGAGCCAAGCCCCGAGCTCCAGAGCTGATTAATGGTGGCATTTCTTTGTTCCGCACGTTTCCTCCTGGCGGAGGTGCGGGATTTCAGGGATACAAGGGATCTGTTTGTTTTAAAAACAAGCCCTGCCAGTCACCTGAGCGATCCCTGGGCAGCCACCCCACCTGGCACAGCCATCCCAGCGTTTGTGTGGATGCATCCACCACTCAGAGGTTATTCCTCACAGCTGGAAAACTTGATTTTTTCCTTCTTTAATGATGTTTCCCATCGATCTGTGGTCGTCTTTCTCTCTCATCCTCAGAAGAGAAGTTGAGGACAGGCAGGACACAGTGTTCCAGCCCCAACCCCAGTTTTGACCAGAACAGAAACCAGGAAAACGCTTTCCTCCAGCTCTCCACCCTTGCCTTTGGAGTGCAAAGCAATTTTGCACCCCTCCAAGGTTTGAAAGGCAGGCAGGGATTTGGGCTGCTGGATAATGTTTCTCTGGGCCAGCTGCTGGATAAAACCAGGGCATCTGGCAGCTCCAGAGGCAGGCAGCCGAGCTCCTGCCTGAATTCCAGCATGGCCGTAGGATCACAGAATCACAGAATTCACAGACTCACAGAATCACAGAATTCACAGAATGCACAGAATGAGAGAATAATAGAATTCACAGAATCACAGAATCACGGAATTCACGGAAATCACAGCCACAGAACCACAGAATTCACAGAATCACAGAATCCACAGAATCACGGAATCGCAGAATTCACAGAATCACAGAGTCACAGAATTCAAAGAATCACAGAACCACAGAAATCACAGAATTCAGAGAATCACAAAAATCACAGAATTCACAGAATCACAGAATCAATCACAGAATTCACAGAATCACATAATCCACAGAATTCACAGAATTCACAGACTCACAGAATGAGTCACAGGTTGGAAGAGACCTCCAAGACCATCCAGTCCAACCCAGCCCCAACAGCTCAGCTAAACCCTGGCACCCAGTGCCACATCCAGGCTTTGTTAAACACACCCAGGGATGGCGACTGCACCACCTCCCTGGGCAGCCATTCCAGAACTTTATCACCCTTTCTGTAAAAAACTTTTCCCTGATATCCAACCTGTATTTCCCTTGGTGCAGCATCCGAGGGGACAGCACGGGGGAGGTGACACCCGCACCTCCCCGGGGACATCCCAGCGGGAGCCGCTTCTCCCTTTCACGCCCCGCTGCGGGGAGAAGAATCCCTTCATTTCCTTCGGACGCTTATCCTCTAAGGATCTTGATCCCGGGGGCGAGCGACAAAAACACCCTTTAAATCCATCCCAGCGGGCTTAGGGGAGGATTAGCAGATGTCTCTGCAGGATTTACACCAGGCTCCGGGTGTCCCACCCTCATCCAGCTTCAGGCTTGCGCTTCCCGGAGGAGGAATGATGGAGCCAGCCGGGCTCGAATTCCCCTCGGGAGATCGATGCCCGCAAAGCGGCGATCACGGGAGAGATGGTTCTGGTGGGTGTCCTATGGCCGCGAGCACGGAGCTCTTCCAGGGGTGTTTCACCCTGGAATTTTCCAGGAGGGAGAAGCTCCCCTGTTTCCTACTTTTGGGGGATCCCTACAGAAGAGCCCGGGAAATTCCCCAGTGAAGATCTGACTTCTCCCTCTCATCCCAGCCTGCCTGGTGGGAATCATCCCTCTCCATCATCCTTTTGTGTTCACAAGCAATTACTGCCTCACTTTCCATTCTCAACACTTTTCCTCCTTAATTTGTCTCAGCGCTGGGGGTTTTATCCCCCTTAATTTCCCTGCTACCCCCCACATCCCTTTTACCTCTCCTCAATTCCCACCCCCGAGGGCTTTTTGACCGCCAGGACTCTCAGGATGCCTTTCCTCCGGCAAACACAAGCTTGCATAATAGCTGTTGACACCGCAACTTCATTTGAATCGATCTTGTTTGCTAATTAGCTGATTGCAGTAATTGGCATGAATTACCTTGGGGGATTCTGCCTCCCTGGGGGTGGCCAGTGGCCAGCGTGTCCCACGCAGGAGGTGGGAATGGCAGCAGGGAGGGGATTCCTGCTCCAGGGACACCTTTTGCAGGTATGCCGGCGATTCCTGGAGCTGCAGAGGAGCTTCCAGAGGGGAACCACAGCCTGGTGCAGTGATTTTTAACTCCTGGAGTGCCTCAGAGCCACCAAAACGTCAAGAGTAGCTATTACAGAGCCTAAAATGAGTTAAAGTCTGTTTCTGGGATGAAGGGGTGAGGGGATGTGACTGCACTCTGCCTCAAAACGCAACTGGAGATGACTCAAACGCTGGGTTAAAGACAAACCAAGTGAAACAGCTTTTCTCAGAGGTCATAATTCCCTTCTGAAAATTCCCTGCCAAAAATTCATGGAGGATGAAACAGCATTAGACTGAGTGAGGAGGGAGCAGGCATTATCAGGGAGAGTGTCCTCTGATGGCAGCAAACCTTTGGGGGGATCCAAAGGCAGCTTTGGGTGGGAGGCATCCCTGAAAAGCTGGTTTCTGTGCTGGTCAAAACTGGGGTTGGGGCTGTAACGCCGTGTCCTGCCTGTCCTCAACTTCTCCTCTGAGGATGAGATGGAAAGACGACAACGGATCGATGGGAAACTTCATTAAAGATGGAAAAATCAAGTTTTCCAGCTGTGAGGAATAACCTCTGAGTGGTGGATGCACCCACACAAATGGGATGGGATGAGTGAGATCCTCATCTTCCCAGCCCCTTTTCCTCCAAGCAGCAGCTGCACAGGGAGGAGGGAGGATCATCCCTGTGCCAGTCCCTTGGGATCCAGTCAAGATCCAGCACTCCCCATTGTGAACTTCAGGGACAAAAGGAAAGGGACAGCAAGGGAGTGACAGGACAAAGAGAATGGCTTTAAACTGCCAGAGGGCAGATTTACCTTAAATACTGGGAAGGAATCCTTCCCTGTGAGGGTGCTGAGGCCCTGGCACAGGGTGCCCAGAGCAGCTGTGGCTGCCCCTGGATCCCTGGCAGTGCCCATGGCCAGGTTGGACAGGGCTTGGAGCACCCTGGGAGAGTGGGAGGTGTCCCTGCCCACGGCAGGGGTTGGAAATGGGATGAGCCTTAAGGTCCCTTCTCACCCAAACCATTCCATGGTTCTGGAATAGCTAATTTTTTAAACAACACCCCAAACCAAAGCTCCTCACACGGGCACATTTCCATCTGTGGTGCTGCCGGGGTCCCCTGATCCAAACCTGCCCCCGGGGAGGCTGAAGGAGGCTGTGAAATGCTGTTTTTTTATGAGCCATCTATTTATATTGACAGCTTCCCACGCTCCATCCTTCTAATCCTGCATCCCTTTCTACCAGGCTAAGCTGCATCACTCCAATTCTTCATTCCCACCCCTTGTTTTGTTGTTGTTGTTTTTAATATTGCCCTGTAATTATAATCTTTCCACTCTTCTGGGATCTGAGAGAAATCCCAGGACTTCTTAGAGAGGATGAGCAGCAGCCCAGACCTCTCCTTGTCCTGCTTCCTCGGGACTCTTGGGAGCAAATTAATCTGAACCTACTGTTTAAAAATGTTTCTCCTCAGGCCATGCCATTTAGTGTCTTCCTGGGTTACTAATGGACTAGAAAGCACTTCCTTGTCCCTGTGCAATATGAGAACATCAGCCTGCTTTTTCCAAAGCCAGAACAGAAATTATTGAGCTTTTTTTTTTTTCTCTTTTTTTTTTTTTTTTTTTTTCTTCATTGTTATCAGTGTTTTTCTGATCCCCAGCTTGAGGACAGGCAATGCTGCTGCTGTTATGTTGCTGCTCTTAATTTTGTAAAATCAAACTAAAGGTCGCTTCCTACCTGTCTTCTGTGAATGTCCAGGAGAGACCTGATATGGTGAATTGCAAACTCAATTGTGGAGTAAATTCCATAGCTTTATTGAGCCAGAATGCCAGTAAGTTTTGCCTTGGTTGCCAGTGTTCATTCTTAAGTATTTTGGGTGGAAAAGAGAGAGCCCAAATGAAAACTGAGCTCTCCAAGACCCTTTGGTGGGTCAGGAGGCCACATCAGGATGGGTGTCAGGAAAAAGTTTTTTATGGAAACAGTGATAAATTTCTGGAATTTTCTGCCCGGGGAGGTGGTGGAGTCACCATCCCTGGGTGTGTTTAACAAAGCCTGGATGTGGCACTGGGGGCCAGGGTTTAGCTGAGGTGTTGGGGCTGGGCTGGACTCGATGATCTTGGAGGTCTCTTCCAGCCTGGTCATTCCGTGAATTCTGTGATTCTGAGAATTCTGTGATCAACCAGAGCTTTTATTCTTTCTTTTAAGACACTGCAAACACACAGGAGGCAGCTGGCTCCATCTGTGGGGTCCACGGGGATTTTGTGGTGACTTTGATCAGCTGCAGCAGAGGGGTGAAGACCCCTGAAGAGTGTGGGTCAGGGGATGGATATCCCAATTTCCCACTGCAGAGGTGGAGCTGTCACCCAGCAGCTCTGCGAGGGACAAGTGACACGAGTGGGGGTGGCTGGAGGGGCTGAGCCACGGGAGGAGCTGGCAGGGGAGCTCAGCAGGCAGAAACCACAGCAGGAGAAGGAGAAGCCGCTGCTTTTCCTCCCCCTCGAAGGTCTGCAAGGTTGGACACAATGAAATTCCCTCCTCCCTCCGGTGCCCGAGGCAGCCACATCCCAGGAGGAATTCAATGCTGCCTCCCAGTCCATTCAAAACACTCCAGGGTCAAACCTTTATGAGGCAACAAAGAAAATAAACCCAAAGACAAAAAGCTATTCTGGAGGAGGGGAGGGGAAGGAAACAGCTCCCAAAATATCAGTGAGAACCTTTCCTTTGAGCCCAGCTGTGGGATGGGGGTCTCTGCAGCAGGAGAGGTGTGAGAACATCACTCTGCACCTTCCGCTTGGTGGGAGAGCACCCCAGCAACCAAAGTGCAGAGTTTTGGGAATGTTGGGTTGGGATCGTGAGGATCTGGGTGCTGGAGAGGGCACAGCTCTTGGTGGGAAGTCTTCTGCAGGGAAAAGGGGGTTGGCTGGCACCAAAGGGCCATGGAGCCCCTTCTGTGCCCCATTTCCTGTGGTCACCACTTCCCTGGTGGCTGTGAGGGTTCCTGGGGTCACCTGGTGGCTTTCAGAGGTCGTGTTGCTCCTGGCTGTGACCCCAGAGGCAGCTGGACAGACCCCAGGTCCCCACACCTCCAGAATAATTTGGGTTTTCTCTCTTCATTTCTGTTCTTTAGCTTGGAGGATTAAGCGAGGCTTTTTTTGAGAGGTATTTGGAGTTGTTCCCATGTGGGGTTAAAGCCCTGGCACTCAGGAGGGGATGGGAGAGGACTGTGAGCTGCAGGAGGGAGTGGGAGTCAAACCAGAGCCCCCAAAATCCTGTGGGGTGGGAATGGACACACACAGGGTCCCACTTCCTGCTGCGCCCCTAATTCCAGAGCGGGGAGGTCCCTGCTGGTCTAGAAACCCCCAGTGGCAGGGCTAAGCCCCAAAAAGCACCTCAGGAGATCCCAGGAGAAGCAGAAGAGGGTGAGGATGCTCAGCTCCCCGCCTGTGCTGCCACGCTGCCACAGCCCAGTGCCACCTCCCACCCCAGCACCCCTCCAGAGGGCAGGGCTGTCCCTGCCAGGGTGACCAAGGGTCACTGTGGACACAAACAGGCTCTGTTTGGAGCAGAGCAGGGAAGGATGATTTCCCCCCACAGCCCCTGCTGTGACTCAGGGGTTTGTGGTCTGTGACGGGTGACTCAACGGGAGCGGGAAAAGCCTGGCTATTTTTAGGACCACTGACATTTTGGGGGGGGGGGGGGGTTTAACCCCTCTCCCTCCTCCCACAGAGGCATCTCAGCAGTGCCTTGCTTGAAGAAGGAATAAAAGACCTTTCCCAAGGCAAACAGGTGCCAGCCTCAGGGGGTGGTGCTTCCTGGGATGAGGAGATGAGGGAAGCAGGATCACGGGGACCGGCGAGAGGCTGCCAAGAGCCACAGAGACAAAGCAAGAAGCCATGCACAGAGAGAATCCCTGAATTGTTTAGGCTGGAAAATCCCTCCAGAATATTCCAGTCCAACCATTAACCCAGTACTGCCAAGGCCACCACTGACCCCTGTTGCTCTGTTCTCTTCTCTGGACTCTCTCCAGATGTTTTTCTCTCCAGCCCCTCCAGATGTTTTTCCCGAGCTCTGCCTGTTACTTCTCAGAGCACCCAGAGTCTCTCTGCCCCAGGGTAGCATCCCCCTACTCTAAATGTTTTAAAGTTTTGAAGTTTTAAAGCTCCTCACCAAGTCATGGAGAGCTTTTCCAGAGTTTTCTTTCCTCCTGGCTCTAAGGGCCATGTGGCATCACAGCACAGCATGACGCCCATGTCCCCTGAAGCTCCCGTCACCCCTCCACCTGCAAAAGTGACATCATGGCACTTCTGGGACAGCCTTTCCTCTTCTTGTGTCCAGGAAAACCACATTTAGGGTGGCCTGGGATGTACCAGGCTGTTCTCCTGTCCTTCCCAGGGAACTGGGGCCTTCAGCATCTCCCCATGGGATAAGCAGCTTCTTCCTTCCCACGGCTTGCCCAAAAAATCAGCCCCCATCTCCCTGTCCCCACCATCCCACCTTCCTGCTGGAGATGAATTTCTTGTCCTGCTGTGCAGATTTAGCTGCTTTCATGACAGCTAATCCATCCTCAGCCTGGAAAACTCACTGGTTTTGTTTAGTTTAGCAAAATATTAAGGTGTTTTTTGTGGTTTGCATTTTTGGGGGCCTTGGTTTTTTGGGGGTTTAAGGGGTTTTTGGTTTTTGTTTTGTTTTGTTCCTTGTGGTTTGCATTTTTTGGGGGGCTTGGTTTTTTGGGGGTTTAGGGGGTTTTTGGTTTTTGTTTTGTTTTGTGCTTTTTTTGTTTTGGTTTTGGTTTTTGTTTGGGGTTTGGGGAGGGTTTTGGGTTTTTTTGGGGGGAGTTTTGGGGGGTTTTTTGGGGTTTGGAGGGTTTTCTTTGTTTGGTTTTGTTTTGTTTTTTGTGGTATCATGAACACAAGCACCTCTGGATTACAACAATCTGAATTTTCACAGCTCTTTCTGCACTGTCTGTTGCATTCCTCGGACACAATGGGGGCACTTAATGTTTTAGGGATGAGAATCAATATGAATTTTTGGGCTTAATGATCTCAGAGGTCTTTGCCAGCCTTAACAATTCCATCAGCAATGGGCAGGGATAGGTGGAAAAGGGTCACTCTGACAGCCTCCTTTATATTCCCTCAATACACTCCCAAATCTGCCTTCTGTGCAATTTACAGCAGATCCTGATGGATTTCTGGTCCATGAACTTGCCAAGTTTCCCCTCAAACACTGAACATCAACTGCATCCCATGGCAGGGAGCTCTCCAGGTCACCAACCACTGCCTGAGGAAGGGGTTTCTTCCTTTTCTCTCTTATTTTTACCTTCATCTTCTTCCTGATGGGTTGTTTTTTGGTTTTTTTTTTTTTTTTCCTAAAAAACTGAAAAAAAGGATACAGCTCCACATCTGTGTGTCATTTGGCTGTGTCTCTGGTCCTGAAACACTGCCCCAAAGCCACTGATGCTCCTGCAGATCCCCCTGGGAATATCTGAGCAATTTGTCAGCACAGATTCATTAAAAAAAAACCCCCAAAACTACCGAGGAAAAAGGCTGGGAATCCTCCTGGTGTCTGCACAGGCAGATCCCACGGCAGTCCCTGTCAGCAGCACAGGTGAGATGAACGGCGTGGGATTGCTCCCAGCTCAGAGAAATTAATGAGGACGCTGTGCCAGGGTGAGTTCTGTCCCAAATAGATGAAGTGCAAGCTTGGAACATGTGCCAAGCTCCTCTGGTGCTTGTTTCACAAGTGCTGCCCATTTTCCATGCATGCCTGAGGAATTCTGCTTCCCTGAGCTCAAGGAGGGAGGAGAGGAAAGCTGAGGAGTGCAGAGAGCAGGTGGTGCTGCAGCCTTCTCCTCTGGCAAATCCTTGCACAAAGCACCAGGAATCTTTCTCTGGGTTTAGGCCACAGATTCTGGGCTGGCTCAGCATGGATGGACAGCCCCAGCTAGGAATTGCTGCATTCCTTTGGGAGCATCAAGTCACAGAATGGTGGAGCTTGGAAAGAACCTCTAAAGGTCATCAAAACCAAGCATTGACACAGCACAGAGTTCACAGGATTCACAGAACTCATTGAATTCACAGGATTCACAGAATTCCCAGAATGACCAGGTTGGAAGAGACCTTCAAGACCATCCAGTCCAACCCAGCCCCAACAGCTCAGCTAAACCCTGGCCCCCAGTGCCACATCCAGGCTTTGTTAAACACACCCAGGGATGGTGACTGCACCACCTCCCCGGGCAGCCATTCCAGAACTTTATCACCCTTTCTGTAAAGAACTTTTTCCTGACATCCAGCCTGTATTTCCCTTGGTGCAGCTGGAGGCTGTGTGCTCTGGTTGTGTCAGTGCTGCTGGAGACAGAGCCCAGCCCGAGCTGAGCACAGACACCTTTCAGGGAATTGTAGAGAGTGATAAGCTCACCTCTGAGTCTCCTTTTCTCCAGGCTGAGCACCCCCAGCTCCCTCAGTGGTTCCTCACAGGGTTTGTGTTCCCAGCCCCTCCCCAGCACCCCGTGTTCACCATGGAACCACCCAAAGCACACAGGAGCTCGTTTTCTCTCCTGCAAATCATTGACAAAGCTGCTTTCCCTTTCTCCCTGCTCCCACACCACCCTTCTCCACCCTTCTCCCTCCCAGGGCTGTGTCACTGGGGTATCATTCCCACCTTCTCCCTGGAGCACTGCTGCTGAAGAGGGAAAATTCCCAAAGAAGAGGTTGTTTGTGGGGTATCATTCCCACCTTCTCCCTGGAGCACTGCTGCTGAAGAGGGAAAATTCCTAAAGAAGAGGTTGTTCGGTTTTTTTTTTAAGTGTTCCTCAGGAGCACTGGGAGGGACCAGGGCTGTGTCACTGGGGTATCATTCCCACCTTCTCCCTGGAGCACTGCTGCTGAAGAGGGAAAATTCCCAAAAAAGAGGTTTTTTTTTTTTTTTTTTTAAGTGCTCCCCAGGAGCACTGGGAGGGAAACAGACATGAGCAGGGTGAGGGCAGAAGGGCAAGGCCAGCAGCTTTTTGTCCTCAAAGATGCAGCCACACAACACAACCCCACATTCTGGGGAGCCCCATCAAAAAAGAAAGCTCAGGTGAGCAGAGAAAAAGTCACAAAGTCTGTACCTAAAGGGACTAAAAGAGAGCTGCAGAGGGACTTTGGATGTGGGGGAACGAGGGCAGGGTTAGATGGGATATTGGGAATAAATTCTTCCCTGTGAGGCTGGGCAGGCCCTGGCACAGGGTGCCCAGAGAAGCTGTGGCTGTCACAACTCTGGAAGTGCCCAAGGCCAGGCTGGACAGGGCTTGGAGCAGTCTGGGATTGTGGAAGATGTTCCTGCCCGTGGCAGGTGTGGACTGGATGAGTTTTAAGGTCCTTTCCCACCCAAACCATTCTGTGACTCAGTTGTGATGATGATCCTCAGGCTGACTGGGAGAAAGGTTTTATTTCAATCACAGAGTGTTGGAGAAAAGCACAAGAGGGGCTGGAGATATCTCAGTAGAGACATCATGGATGGGTTTTTTCCATGCTTGCTTTCTGACTGGGTTTTCCTCTCCTGGACAGACCATTTCTGATCACTGACACATCCAGCAGCTCCTGGGATTGGTGGTGAACAGGAGCAAAATGCAAAATGGTCTTTTGGGCAGGTCCCACCTCGTGTGCCCTGGGTTATTCAATCCTCACAGGGCAGCTCACAGGTTTCATTAGATCTGGCCCTAAATGAGGGCTCTGCTGAGCTTTGGAGTCCTCCTCTCTCCCCATCCTCCAGTTCTCTGCATCTTCTGAGTGGAAACAACACAAAACTGAGAAACAGGGAGGAGCTGTCACCACCCCACTCCACGAGGCCAGCACAGAGAGGATGTTTTCCCACTTGAGGATGGTTTATCCAAGCTGCACACACACTCTCTCACACTCACACGCTCTCACACACACAACACAGCCGTTTTCTCACCAAGCCCTTGGGATTTTGGCACTCCCTCCCACTCTCCTGGTCGTGCACAGCCCCACTTCCCAGCTGAAGTAATTGCTGGAGGAGCTTCTTTGGAGGAGATGTGGAGAAATCTCCTCAGTGTTTTGTTTGCAGCAGAGCTGCTGGCGCTTTCCAGGGCTCCCAGGCTGGTTATGAGCAAATGGAAAACAGAAGGAAACCAAATTCATCCTCCCATCCATCCCTGCCCTTGCCGTGTCCCTCGTGCTGCCAGCTTGTCCCGTGGCCATCTCCAGCTCCACATGAAAAGCCCTCCATCAAACCAAGAGCTTTGCAGCCTCTGCTTCCATTTCAAAGCCTCTTTTTTTCCTTTTGCAGAGGATCTGGAGGGAAGGGAGAAGTGTTCAAAGCCCAAAGTTGGTTCTGAAGTCCAAAGCTGGGCGAGCAAAAGGGATTTGTTTTATATGACAGAGCAGAGAGCCCAGGAACCTGTGAGGGCAACACCTCCCTGCAAATCAGGTCATTTATTTAGTGAGGGAAAAAAGGGTTCAGAGCATCAGGGCAGAAATCAAAGAGTATTTGAAGGAGGAGGGAAAGCCAAGCTCTGGCTTTGCCATTCCTGCCCTCCTGCTGGATCCCCACGGCCTGGCAGGCACTGAGGGAGACCAGGAAAATATTTCACTCTTTACACACCGCTTCAAACCCTCAGAGCTGCCCTTTCCAGGGGGACTCAGGTCAGCTGCCACTCTAAACTCCAAATATTTTCCTAGCTGGCAAATGAAAAAAACCCTCCTTGTGTCTGTGCCTGGCTCTGAAGCCAACGTACACGGGATGATAAAGCCCCTGGCACACATCTTGCAGGAGCTAATTATAGAATTTGGAAGCCAATGTGATAATATTTTCTTTAGATGTGTGGTGCAGATGTAATTACTTCTCCGGAGATGCCAGCCGCAGATGACGCAGGATGCCCTTATGTAATCACCTTTATTATGCAGCTATGGAAATTTTCCCTCCCTGGCCCATCCCCTCGACTCCTTCTTTTTGTTCCTCACCCGTGGCTGGTTCAGAAGGTGATGAGTGAGGTCCACGCCAGCTGGGAGCACAAGGGCAGCTCCAGAGAAATGCCATTCCTGGGTTTCCCCATCCATCATCCCTCCGTGAAGGAGCAGGAGTTGATGGCAGGGCTGGGAAAAGGAAAAGGCCCCTCTTCCTGGAAGGAGGTCACTTTGGAGCCAGGTTTCCCCCATCCCTGGCATCTCCTGTGGCTTGGACCAGGAGCCAACTGCTCCATCCTCCTACTGTAGAGGAGCACCCTCCCAAAAACGGGCTGGGGATGCTGAGGATACAAGAAAACTGCAGAGGAAAGCTGGTTTGTCCCTGCAGGGTGACGGCTTGGCGGGTTGCAAACGTTTGAGTTGCTCCAAAGGTTGCTCCAGAATGCAGGTGGATGTCCCAGGTGATCCACAAAGTCATTCCTTTGGCAAAAGGGCAAAATCAAAGCATGGTCACAGCCAAAAATGCTTCCAACACAAGAGGGATTTTTCCTGTAGATCCATTCTGAATTTTCCATTTTGCCTGTGGATCCTTACAAAGATTTTCCTTTCTGCCTGTGGATCCTCTCTGTGGTTTTCTATTTTGCCTGTGGATTTTTTCTGAGGTTTACCATTTTGCCTGTGGATCCTCACCAAGATTTTCCATCTTGCCTGTCGATCCTTTCTGACCTTTTCTATTTTGCCTGTGGTTCCTCTTTGAGGTTTTCCATTTTGTCACTTCAAAGTCTCTCTGTCCCACTGCCCACAGGCCATTGAGGTCCAAGCTTGGGTTTCTCCAGGACAGAGGTGTCCCTCACCACCAGTGCTGCTCAGGGGGGACACAATCCCCTGGCATGACCAGTAAAACTCTGCCTTGGACACAAATATTCAGGAAAAAAGGGTTGGTAAACAGCCTGGAGGCATCACCCTGTACAGGCAGCACATATTTTGGCTCTGTGCTCCCACCCTCTTCCATCTCTCTTCCTGGCCAAACCTGGATCTTTCCTTGCTGTTTTTAAGGATTAATATGTGATGCAGAGGGGTGATTCTGAGTTCTGGGCCATCCTGATGCCACCAAAGTTGCAAATCTGGGTTGTGAAGACTTTTCCTTCTTTTTTTCTCTGCATGGCATCCAGGGCAGGGCATGGATTGAGGAGGATGAGCCTGGAGATGAACGAGGCTGAATCCCTCAGTGGCTGGGAAGCAGAGTTCAGAGAGTTGGGAAATGGGGGAATTGGCCACACAGCCTAAAGGAAAGGAAGCCAGGGAGATGGTGGCTGGAGCAGAACTGGAGGCAAAATCCTGGTTCACCCACCGGGGAAACTGGTTTCCAGTCATGGGTCAGTGCCAGTGCCTGCAAAGGAATGTGTCCTCAGGGCAGGGAATGCCCACATTCCTCTGAGGACAAAGAGCCACAGGGAGGCAGGACCTGGGGGATGTGTTTGTGGCACTCAGGTCATTCATTAACTGCAAATTCCAAATTCCCAGCAGTCCAGGGCCATCATGTGGTCGAGGATTCAGGTGGCATTTCAGCCAAATCCCTCCCTGTGCTCCATGGGCTGTGTCAGCTGGGTCCTTGTGGCCTGGAAAGGGACTCTCAACCTTGTGTCCTACCCAGAGAGGCCTGGGAGCCACCACAGGGGTGCTCCAGGCTTCCTGCTCGGTGTTCCACTGCCCCTTCAGGAGATCTTTCCAAGACTTGAGGACTCTCATGCCTCTGCTTCTGCTGAGGTCACTCAGCCACCAGCTCTTCCCCAGAGCAAAGGCTGGCCATGATGGAGATGGGATGGAGATTGGAGATGGAGATGGAGATGATGGAGATGATGGAGATGATGGAGACGATGGAGATGGAGATTGGAGATGGAGATGGAGATGGAAATGAGATGGAGATGGATGGAGATGGAGATTGGAGATGGAGATTTGAAATGGAGATTGGAAATGGAGATGGAGATGGAGATGGATGGAGATGGAGATGGATGGAGATGGAGTTAGATGGAGATTGGAGATGGAGATGGAGATTGGAGCAGGAGAGGGAGATGGAGATGGAGCTGGAGATGGAGATGGATGGAGATGGAGATGGATGGCGATGGAGATGGAGATGGAGATAGATGGGATAACATGAGCACACACAGTTTCATCCCGAGCCTGTTCCTCCCTGGAAAACACCTCCCACCCTGAGCCAAGGGGGCTGTGACAAATCCCTAATTCCTGATATGGACAGAGAGGACATTTCCAAGCAGGATCCTTGACCACCTGGTGATTTCAGTGTTAATCTGACCCTCCTGGCTGCTAGCTGGTTTGCTCCAATTTATTTTTGCTAGGCCTGGCCTGATGCTTTGGGACTGTGAATGGGAGATTTGTTTCCTTCATTCTGGATAATCACCCAAGGATGAATGAATGAATGAATGACACATGGAATGAATGACCAGCTTGGAAGAGACCTTCAAGACCATCCAGTCCAACCCAGCCCCAACACCTCAGCTAAACCCTGGCACCCAGTGCCACATCCAGGCTTTGTTAAACACACCAGGGATGGTGACTGCACCACCTCCCCGGGCACCATTCCAATATTTTATCAGTCTTTCTGTGAAAAAATTCTTCCTAATATCCAACCTGATGCATAAGGAATGGTTTTAAACTGGAAGATGAGAGATTTAGACTAAATATTACGAAGGAATTCTTCCCTGTGAGAGTGGGGAGGCCCTGGCACAGGGTGCCCAGAGAAGCTGTGGCTGCCCCTGGATCCCTGGAAGTGTCCAAGGCCAGGCTGATGGGGCTTGGAGCGCCCTGGGCTAGTGGAAGGTGTCCCTGCCCATGGCAGAAGTTTGGAGCTGAATGATCTTTAGGGTCTCTTTCAATCCAAATCATTCCATGACTCTATGATTCCACAATTCTCTGGTCTAGACATTATTTGGGAAACCTGAGAATTCACATCCTCCCTGCAGGCATCTCAGACCTGACCCAAATCCCGTGGCCAGGACACCCAGCACATGCTCTGGGCTTTCAGCACCCACAGGTGGAGATGCAGCAGCCTCTCCTGATTTATGGGAAGAGCTGGCCCATGCACCAGGCTGTGGCTTGCCAGCACTGCGAGGCTTTGTCTGCTCTGTGCTGCTACAGGAGGAGACAGCTTATACCAGCAGGGATGTTTTTTTCCAGAATAGGAAACCATCCCTCTGGATGACATAAACCAGAGTCTTTTGGCTTGTTCGTGCTGGCTCAAGCTGAGCAGGCAGATGTCATGTGTTGGAGATGGAAAGTGTCCCCCACTGCAGCAGCTGGCATCAACGAGCTTTTTGGGGTCAACCCAGCCTCAGGACCCCCCGTGGCAGCTTGGAGAAGGTCCTCTCCCATCCCCAGCTCTGTGTGGGTATGAGGAGGTCTCACACAGGCTCAAATTATTCCACTTAATGAGCAGGAAAAGCCTCTCCCAGCATTTTAACTTCCAGAGCAGTGGGACGTCCCTGTGCTGGTGAACCCCCAGGTGCAGAGAAGGTTTCTTTGATCACATAACCAGTTTCTTCTTGCACAAACAAACTCTGGGTGCCATCCTGCATTTCTTCTGGGAGCTCAGCCACAAAGCCTGCTCAGGCTGTGCAGGCTGCTGGGGATTTTATCAGCATTCCCGGCAGAAAGGTTGGATTTCCTGGCACGGTGTAGTCATGCTCCCTTACCAGCCCCATCCTGCACGTTTGGCTGTGGTCCCTGTGATCACTCAACACATCAGGCAAGGCAGAATCTCTCCACAAACACAGGGAAGCCCTTGGATGTTCCACACCCATTGACTGTCACAGAAAACAGGGTATTTCCTCTGAAAACAGGGCTGGAAATCTCTGCTTTAACAGCAGAGAGAGGGAAGGGCTTCAAGCAGAGCCTGGCAAGGAGGTGCTGCAGGAATTCTGGTTTCAGTGCCCAGCCTGATGGGTGTCAAGCACCTACAGGCACAGTCAGTTCACAGCTGAGGTCTGAGCTGGGTTTGAGTTGTTGTGGTGCTGGTTAGGAAGCTCTGGAGGTCTCCAGCACAAATTTATAACTGTCTTCAACACCAGACCTTGGCATTGCCCAGCCAAGGCACTGAGACATCCTGGGATGGAGGTGCCACTTCATTCACGGCCTCAAAGTCTGTTCAACAGCCAGGGTACCCTTATTTAGGGTTTTTTACTGCTCCTCAATTTGAAAATTATCTTCCCTCTAAATAAAGGAGTCTGGGTGAAGAGAGGAGGGAGGCTCTTGCTCACATTGGGATGTCTTGTACTGAAAAGCAGCTCCCCAGAGGTTTCCAGGAAGAAATCCCAGTGCAGGGAGCTGCTGTCTCTGCTCCCATCCCCATCTCCACCCCCACATCAAGGCTTTCCACCCCTGTTCCCTGGGGAATAGCCCAGCCCATGATGCTCCTTCAGACCTCACTGCAGCTGATGTTTTCCTCCTTCTCTGCTCAGTGCAAAGAGCACTGAACGAATCCTGCAAAGTGCACTTGAGAGAGCTTGGGGATCTTGAAATTAAACAGCTCCAAGAGAATGGAAATCCCAGGGGGCTGCAAGGAAAAGGGAAAAGAAAACAGAAGGACATGGGAACAAAAAGTTTGGACTTTGGAAGAGTAAATTTTTCCTTTCTTCAAGAGGCTTTGGGTGGATGTTCAAAGCCTGAGCCCAAGACAGAGTAAGCTCATCGTGGCTGGGTAGGGAAAGTTTTTTAGGTGGGTGAACCCAACCTTGTAGTCCCAGGCTGGAGGTCACCTCAGCTGGCTGGGTCTGGGTGACACAGTTTGACCATGGCCACCCAAAAAGAGCAAAGCAGAGAAGGACAAACCCCACAAAGGGCTGAGACCAAGCCCTGGTGGCTGTGTCCCATGGGACAGGGGAACACGGTGGCCTGGGTGCTGCTGGCTGTGCAGGAGCCCTGGCACAAAGGGGTGCTGGGTGAGAACTGGGGGTCTCTGTTGGCTCTCAGAGGTGATGGAGGGGCTCTGCAGGAGCAGGCAGAGAGGTTCCTGGGTTAGAAACAGGATTTGGGGGTTCAAAGGTTTACATCCCACCTGAGAGCGCCAGAAGCATGGGTTATACTGGATTTTCCAGCCTTCTCCAAAGTCTCTGCTATCATGATTTATTCATCTGTGGGGAGTGCTAAAACATAACTCAGCTCCCAAAGGGAGCACGAGCACAGCCTCCTGCAGCTGCAGTGTCAGGAAACTGCCTGTCTCCTGTGAGACCTGGAACTGCTGCAGCTCCTGCCGGGCAGCCACAGGCTCCTGTGCTCGGGCAGCTTCCCCAAATCCCACTGCTGGGAAGGATCCACGTCCCAGCAGAGCTCCTCAGCCTGGTCATTGCCAGAGAGGGATGGAAAGGGCTCTCTGTCTGTGTGGCTGCTCCCAAGGTGCACACGCATCCCCACACCAGCCTATTTGTCAGAATTCTCTGCTTCTGGAGCTTAAGGGCAAAATTGCGAGCTTGAATCTCCACAGGAATGCATTGTGGTATAATTTACACCTTCCCTGTGCACCCCAGCAGTGCGTTTTGCCCTGGTTTAAATGCACATTAACCCGAATTTGATTATTTTGGCATTATTGCTGTTTTACTGCTCTCACTGTTGTTTGCCCACCAACACCGGCCCCGTTTGCGAGGCCCCGACCGGCGACTCCTTTGATGCCCAGACATCCTGCCAACAGAAAATTCACTTGAGCAAATGTGTTTAAATAAGTGGTAGCTTTGTGTGGCTTTATTTCCCTCCCTCCACGACTGCAAATAATACAGAGTAAGTGCTGAGGCTGGATGGCCCCCGATGGGAAGCCTGATTGCTCTCCTGCCGCAGCGCTGGCAGCTGGGAAAGAGGGAAAAGGAGCTCTGGGCCATCCTGTGCCACCAGGGCTCTGCTCTGAATGATGGAATGGAAAGAGGACAGCATCCACATCCAGCTCTTGGCCAGGTGGATGGAGTTTGGGGCAGCCTGGGGTAGTGGGAGGTGTCCCTGCCCACGGCAGGGGTTGGAATGAGATGGGGTTTAAGGTTCCTTCCAAACCAAACCATTCTATGGACGCATCACCCCATCCACCCCACCTGTCCAGTTCTCTGCCCTTCTTTCAGAGCTCTTCACAGCCTTTCATTTCAGCCACACAGCTGGGAAGCATCCCCAGAAGGATGGGAAAGTTGAGAAGGGTCCCTGATAGAAAGATCCCAAAGTTATTATGTGAGTGAAAATGAGCTGTTTTGAGCAATTCCCACTTGAAAAAAAGCCCAATTTGTCCGACCCCAAAATTCCATTTGGAAAAAGCCCAGCCTCAAATCTCTATTTGTACCCAAACAAGCCCCCCAGACCCTAAAATCCCCTTTTGAAAAACAAACAAAAAACAAAACAAGCAGTCAGACCCCAAATCCCTATTTGAGGAAAACTCAGCTGCCAGACCCCAAAATTCCCCTTTAGCCAAAATAAGTTACCTGATCCAAAATCTTGATTTGATCAAAACCAAGTCATCAGGCCCCAAAATTCCCTCTTTGAAAAGCAACCCAACCCCAGCTGTCTGATACTAAGATCCCTGTTTGAGCAAATTGAATCTCAAATTCCTCATTTGAGAAAACCAAGTTCTGCGAGTCTGAAATTCTTTATCTGAGAAAAAAATATTAAAACAAAAGAACCAAACAGTCAGATCCCAAAATTCCAGTTAAGCAAAAAAAAGCTGTCAGACCCTCAAAACTTTCTCTTTGCAAAACCAAGTTGTCAGACCCAAAACTCCCATTTGAAGAAAAACACACAATCTGACCCCAAATTCCCTGATTGAGATAAAACAAGTCTCTGAACCCCAAATCCCTATTTGAGCAAACCCCAAAATCTCCCAAACCAAGAAATCCCTATTGAAGCAAACCCCAACACCTTTGAAATCCACAAACCCCTATTTGAGCAAACCCCAAAACCTTCCAAATTAATAAATCCCTATTTGAGCAAACCCCAAAACCATTGAAATCCACAAACCCCTATTTGAGCAAACCTCAAAACCTCCCAAATCCACAAACCCCTATTTGAACAAACCCCAAAACCTTCCAAACCCACAAATACCTATTTAAGCAAACCTCAAAACCTCCCAAATTCACAGATCCCTGTTTGAGCAAACCCCAAAATCTCCCAAATCCTCAAATCCCTATTTGAACAAACCCCAAAACCTTCCAAATCCACAAATCCTCATTTGAGCAAACCCCAAAACCTCCCAAATCCATAAATCCCTATTTAAGCAAACCCCAAAACCTTCCAAATCCACATATCTCTATTTTAGCAAACCCCAAAACCTTTGAAATCCACAAATCCCTATTTGAGCAACCCCAAAACCTTTGAAATCCACAAACCCCTACTTGTACAGAAACAAGCCATCACACCCCAAAATCCCCATCTGAAAACAGACAAAGGCAAACTCCAAATCCTTACTTTGGAAAACCCAGCGTCTGACCCCAAAATTCCCATTTCTGCTACAACAAATCATCAGCCCCGAATTCCCCTTCGGGGCGGACGGAGCCATCCCTTCCCCAAAGCCCTGCCGGAGGTGGGCACAAAGAGTTAAAAACTGCTGCGGGCTCCGTGGCCAATCCCACCGAGCGAAGGGCAGCCCTTGGCCCCAGCCCAGCAGCAGGTTGCTCTCCTCAGGTATTATTTTGGACTTTTTCCCGGGATACCACGCAGGCAAACAATGAATTTGGTGGCCGGCGGAGGATGGGGAGCTGCGGGATGCACCCCTGGGTTGTCCAGGTAAATCCCGGGGGGTGCGGGCTTTTTGCGGGATCTTTGCTTTCCTCTCCTTCCCCCTCTGGCTGGGTGTCTTTGTTTGGGGCCGGGCAGGGAGCGAGGGTTTCGCGGTGGATTTAGGGCAGGGCTGAGCTGCCGGGACGCTTTGCAGCTCATTTTTTGGGGGGCACACCGGGCTGCGCTCGCCGCGGGGGTCAGAGATGAGGGGTGGGTGGGGAAAGCTGCGATGTCCCCCTCTATAAACCCCCCCTGGATCCAGCTGGGACCGCCCCCCCCAGCACCCAGACCTTGCACCCCGGCGGATTTTAGGGCATCGCTCCGGTTCAGCGGCGCTAATTCAGCGGTGGGGACAAGGCACCCACCACGGGGGTTTGCTCCAAGCGTGGTGTCCGGGGAGGAGCGAGCCCTTGCCGGGCTGGCTCCGCTCCCAAGAAACTCCTCGGGCCGAGTTAATGATAAATCGCGGCCGGGCTGGTGGCGTGGGCGGCTGGTGGCAGCGGGTGGCGGGTCCCCTCCTTGTCCTTCCTGCGGGGACAGAGGTTTGGGGGTGGCAGAGCCAGGCAGGGCTCCGTGGAGCCGCTCTGGGGGTGATGGCTCATCCCAAAAGGCAGGATTGGGTCCCCCCCCCGGCAATATCCCTTCCGCAGGGGGGGCTGGTGACAAAGAGAGGGGTCCTCCTGGCATTTGGGACCCTGGAACTGGGGATCACATTGGGATCCCTGAGATTTGGGGTGTGGGGATGTGTGAGGATGCTCAGGAAGATGCTGGGGAGCCAGGCAAGGGATGTAGCTCCGTGCTGGGACACTTTCAGTGGCGACCAGGAGCTTCCCCATATCCTCTGTGCTGGGGAGTCCCACGGGCTCAGCTGGCATCACCTCATCTCCAGCCACCTTGCCAAAAGAAATTCAGTGTATTAGTGCAGGGCTGAGCTGGTGAGACCCTTTCCAGTTGCTTTTTAGGGATGGGAAGTACCTGCTGGGCTGTTTGCACCAGGGGGTCAGAGCAGAGGTGGGGTGCACGGAGATGGATTGTTCAGGGTGGGGAAATGTCACCCTGGATCCCACTGGCAGCCCCTTAACAAGGGGAAACTGAGGCACACAGGGCTGGGAGGACCCCAAGAAGTCCAACCCATGGCATGGGGCATCCCAGGCCCTCAAGGCTGCAGCCAGCACTGAGGCTGCTCCATCAAACCGCCCTTGTCCTGTACTGAGGGAATCCAGGGAGTTTTCCCTGTGCCACCAAAGCTGGTGCTTTCCTGGGCAGAGATTGCCATCAGGACCTTACTGGGGACAATGACACAGCTGGCCCTGGCTATCTCCTGGGGGCAGTCACAAGGGTCACAGATGAGACCATGGATGAACACTTCCTGATGGACACACGGGATTTGGGATGGCATTTTGGGCTGAGCTTGAAACCATCCTGTCCTGCTGCCCCTTGGGATGATGGGCACAGATAAGGCAGGTCATGGAAAATCCTTCCTGTCTGCCCTCAGGTGCATCCTGCAGGATGCCAGCCTCAATCCAAACCCAGGGCTCTGAGAGCAGATGGGGAAAAGGGGGAAAAATCCCCTCGAGGATGAGGACTTTGGCCAGGCTGGTGGATATCCAATGTGTAAAAAATTCCATGGCCTGATAATTCCTGGTGGAAAGGACCCCAGGAGCCCTCCAGGCCATTCTGCTGCTGGTGGACCCTGCCTGGTCCATTCAGGGCTTGAAAACCTCCAAGGATGAGACAAAAAAGCCTCCCTGGGACTGTACAAATGTACCTTGTCACATCTCCATGTCACCTGCCAAGATTTCTCTGGGGCTTTGCCCACCTCGCTGCAGCCTCCTGAATAATTCTGACTTCTTCCCTTACTGGGACAGCTCAAGACTGGCGTGGCCTGCCAGGTGCTCGGCTTTTAATTCCACTCTGCCTGCTTTTTCAGATCCAGAAAATCCTGTGGATTAAAACTGGGATGAAACCCCCCAGAGATGAGGAGCTGGGATGGAGGAGGTGGGCTTGGGATAGGTGGAGCAGCTTGCTCAGGATGAGCAATAGCCGTGCCCAGATTGATTTACTGATTATTTCACTGTCAGTAAAAGGTTTCCAGGAAGCTGTGGCAGGGTGTCCATTCCAGGAACACCCTCAGGGAGCTGAGAGGGAAGGAGGGACAAGCAGGAGGGCACAGATCCAAGGCTGTGTGCTCCACAGTGCAGACTGCTTCGCCCCGATTCCCCCTCCTGCCACGTCCTGGGGGATGGGGACAGGGTGGCAGTGGACTGTGTCCCTTAAACACGGTGAGCAACTGAGGGAGGAAAACTGATAGCAGAGTGGGAGGACTGGCCAGGGAAGGTGGAGCAGGCTGCTCTGTTCAGGCTTGGTCAGGAACAATGGGGCCTTTATTGGGGAAGAGAGGTGGCGAGGCTGGCAGGGACAGTTTGGTGCTCAGAGTTCCCTGGCCAGCTGGGGGACAGGGCACTGGCGTGTGGGAGGGACAGTTTGGTAGCCAGTGTCCCCCTAGCCAGCTGTGGGGGCAGGGAACTGGGACATGGGGTGGGACAGGTTGGTACACACTGGCCAGCTGGGATTGGGAAATGGGAATGGGAATGGGGAATGGGAAATGGGGAATGGGAAATGGGGAATGGGGAGTGGGAAATGGGGAATGGAAATGGGAAATGGGGAATGGGAATGGGGAATGGAATGGGGAATGGGAAATGGAAATGGGAAATGGGGAATGGGAAATGGGAATGGGGAATGGGAACTGGGAAATAAGAAATGGGAAATGGGAAATGGGAATGGGAAATGGGAAATGGGAAGGGACAGGTTTATAACCAATGCATCCCTTGGCCAACGGGGGAGACAGGGAACTGGGACATGGGGTGGGACAGGTTGGCACACACTGGCCAGCTGGGGGGATGGGGAAATGGGGAATGAGAATGGGAAATGGAAATGGGAAATGGGGAAATGGAAATGGGAAATGGGATGGGACAGGTTTGTAACCAATGCATCCCTTGGCCAATTGGGGGGACAGGGAAATGGGCTGGGACAGTCTGATGCCCATCATGTCCTTTGGTCAGAAAGTGAAACAAGGAACAGGGATATGGGATATGGGATATGGGATATGGGATATGGGATATGGGATATGGGATATGGGAAATGGGATGGGACAGGTTGGTACCCAGAATGTCCCTTGACCACAGCTGGAGGAAAGAGGGACAGGCCAGTTTGGTACCAAACATCCTGTGGTGGTGCCACTGTGAGCCCCACAGACGCTGACAGGACCCCTTGATGTGGGTCTGGATTCATGGCCACCCTCCCAACCCCTTTGGCATCAGGAACTGCAGTGAGTGGTTTAAGAATGAGCTGTTCCTGAGGAGCATCCCATGCTGGGAACATCCTGAGTCAAGTGCTGCCACCCACTCCAGACCAGAGGAGCTCTGGGGATGCAGGAATCTGTCATCCTGCCGGGCAGCTCAACAGAGCTCCCCCAAGAGCTGCCTGGGTCTTTTCATCTCATCTCTTTTGTTTCAGCCTTATTATGTAAATAGCTGATGCGGCCCCCATAATGAGAAAGTAGTTTCCCAGAATACAAAAGGCTGTAATTATCTCATTAGCAGGCGGAAAGGAAAAGGAAATGTTTCTAAGCCGGCTCACTTTTATTTCCCACAGCAGCCTGGGGAAGAGCAGCCCCCAAAACCTGGACCTGCCTGCCCCTAATCCTGCCACACCCTCTCTTCAGGAGAGAAAAGCAAAGTGTGACCCTCCTGTCCCAGAAATGGGTTTGTACTGGGAGGGCTGAGGGCTTTGAGCTTGGAACTTTCCACTTATCCAGAGGATGCTGCAGGTCCCTGTGCAGACCCCTCAGTGCTCCCAGGGGTAGCTGGAAAGTGGGGGTGGGTCACAGAGGGACAGGGTGGTCCCCACATTCCCAGTTTGGATGTTCCCAGGCAGGACTGCCATGCTGGGCTGTCCAAGTCCAACCTCCCTGCTCCAGCAGGGTGCCCTAGGGCACGTTCCTCAGGATTGTGTCCAAAAGTAAATCCAACCATAAATCCTTTGCACAGAAGGATGGAAAATTTGCAGATACACAGCAGCCCCACAGCCCAAGAGGTGTCTGAGGGTGACTGCAAGAATCTGCCACCACTTGACCCTCCAGCCTGCCTTCCTGAGTTTGATTTTTAGCTCTGAACTGGGACAAGAAGATCTGCAGTGCAGGGATTAATGGGGAAAGAGAGGTCTGTGACCTGGGGAAGGAGCAGGCGTTGTTCTTCTGAGTTCATTTGGCTTTTGGTTGTGGAAAAAGCGTGTGGTTGAAAAGCTGGAGATCTGCATGTTTTTGCGGACAGGTTCAAGTGTGTTCCTGCTGTATTCCAGTGGCAAAGGAAAACCTGGCAGCCACCAAGCCAGGATGGGGAGAAAGAGTAGGAGGAGGTGCAGAAAAGAGCCACAAGAGTTACTTGAGAGCTGGAAAAAATGCCTGTGAGAGACAAGAAAAGCTCATTCTGTTCTCCTCTTCAGACTGAGCAACTTGAGCAGGGTGTAGGAGAACAGGAGGTGTCGGGGCTCTGGAACCAGGTGGGAGGGGAACTGTGCTGTCCCTGACTCTTGAATCAATCCCAGTGGAGCAGCTCTCAGCCAAGTTTGGGACCAGCAGGGCCACAAGGAGGTGGCAAGTGATGGCCTGTGACACACAGGAGGCAGAGCAGTAGCTGAGTGGCCTTTTTGGAGGATGTGATGAGGGAGAGGAAAAGGGATGTGACTGAAACCTGCAGCTGAAACTAAGAGGACAAGAGGGAACAGTATCTAAACAGGAGATGCTTAGACTGGATATTTTGGAAAATTTCTTCATGGAAGGGGTGTCCAGCCCTGGCACAGCTGCCCAGGGCAGTGTTGGGGTCCCCATCCCTGGAGGGATTTAAATGCCATGTGGATGTGGCACTTGGGGACGTGGTCAGTGGTGGCCTTGGCAGTGCTGTGGGATCACTTAGACCCCACAGTCTTAGAGGGGTTTTCCAACCTGAATAATTCAGTGATTCTGTGATTCTACAAGTGCAAGTCTTGGGTTTCAGTGGTGGTTTTGCCCCCGGGCTTGTTAACACCTCACTGGACACAGGTGGCTTTGCTCCCTGCAGGGTCTGTGTCTTCACTGCTAACCCATTCCTGTCCCTCCCTTCCCACCCCGCACCTCTTCCTGGATGAAGCTGAAATTATCACAGCCATTCTTTTTCCACCCTTTCCAACCTGTTCCACCACCCCAGGACACGGTGACTTTTTCTCCTCCAACCAAACCAACCCCTTGGCAGTGCTGCCAACAAACTGGCAGAGCTGAGCTGAGCTGTAAACACAGGGCAGGTGTGAGCTCTACCCCTACAAAAACAACAGAGCAGAGCAGGGTTTATGGTGTCAGTAATTGCTCTGGCTCGTTAAAACCGATGCAAACAAACCTGACTAATGAAGGTCAGGGGCACACCTGTTACCACAGTTGGCAACAGGGGGAATTTTTGACCTTCAGGTGCCTTTGTTGCCTGTGCTGCCAGCACCACATGCCTGGCACGGGCACATGTGCCAAGCCCTGCCTTGCTCTGGGGCTCTTTGCTGGAGCTCTCCATGCCCAAGGGATGACTGATTCCCTTCTCCCGTGGCACGGTGCCGAGGTGTGTCTGTCTCTCCAAGGCCTTTGTTAGGAGAGTGTTAACAATTAACTCCTCAGGCAGCAACAGAGCCAGGCCTCCATAATTTAATCTTAGTTAACCATTCAGCTGCTTATCTCAGAGCAATTTTTCTTCTTTCTCACTGGAAGGCGTTCACTGAATGGTTTGGGTGGAGTGGGTGCAAAGATGCAGTTGTTATTTTACAAATCACTGCATTTACAATAACATCTAGGAATGTCCTGGAGCTGCAGGCATGGCTGGAAACCTTGGTAAGAGGTGGACGTGCAGAGTTTGCCTGGCATAGCTGGGGAAAAGGACATTTCACCCCATATTTTCTGCATCAGGCATCAGAATTTTTGCTGTCTCCAAGACGAGGATGCGGCAGGAAAGGCCAAGAGACCACTGCAGGTGGATGGGATAGGGAGGAGTGTGTGGATTCCCAGTGTCCCTTGTCAGAGAAGGTCACCCAGCCATGCTCGAGGGTGACTCTGCTTTCCTCCTAAAGGATGGACTTGGGAATGAAATGCTGTTAAAGGCAAAACCTGGCTTCCCTCAGCCTCCCTGTGATCATGGACAGGCTCAGCACCCTTGGGAATCACCAACAAAGTCTGTGAAAAGTTCAAACATGAACTTTCAGTTCATGCTCCCATGGAAGGGAGGCAGTTCTCATGGAATCATGGAATAGTTTCGTTTGGAAGGGACCCTAAAGATTATCCAGTTCCAACCTCCTGCCATGGGCAGGGACATCTTCCACTGTCCCAGGTTACTCCAAAGCCCATCCAACCTGGCCTTGGGCACTGCCAGGGATCCAGGGGCAGGGTCTGCCCACTCTCAGTCAAGAATTTCTTCCCAATATCCCACATAACCCTGCCCTGTCAGCCCGAAGCCATCCCCTCTTGTCCTCTTGCCCCAGAGATGATAAGATTTTAGGAGAAGAAATGTCCTGGGGAAGTTCTTAGTCACACATTTCCCCAAACCTGGAAGGAATAAAAAAAGACTGCTGCTCTGTGCTGGAGCGTGGCAATGTTATTCCTGTGCTCAAAATTTGATTTCACAGTTCGGCTGAGGAACAACCAGTGTAAACCCTGACTGGGAACTGGAGCTGGCCAGAAGATACAACCCCAAGTGTTGTTGTTCTCGGGAAAAAATGGCCCTTTTTGGCAAACAAAGCTGTACTGTCAGGGATCTCTTGGCACTTCTGGAATCTCCTTAATAACATATTTGTAACACTTGTCTGTATGCTCTGTTTATCAGATCCCGGGTTTGCAGTAAACATAAGCTAAGAACAAGGGGGAGTTTTTTTTCAGAATATTTTCTTGGATGATTCCCAGTTCAAAGAAAACGCTTCTTGTTGTGTTGGCCTTTTTTTTTTTTCCCTTTTGGAAGGATCAAACTTTCCAGTGACCTCATCCTGCCCTCAGAGAGTCAATGTAAATGTGCAAATGTCACCGTGAAATTTACCCAGTGAGGGAAAAGTAACCTGAATTTCTCCCTGGCTGGCTGGGGAGCACTGCAAGGAGACAATGCCACTTCCTTGTCTGGAGCTGAGACCTTCCAGCACATCCCTCCCGTGGTGCCTGGTGTCCCATAAAAAGAAGTCACAGCCTATAAAGATTCCCAAAGTCACTGAAAAGCAGGTTATTCCTAAATTAGGAGGACAAAAAGTCTTCCCTTGACTCATAAAAATCCAAAGGCACTGTTGGTTGAGCGCGGCTTCAGGTGGGTGTTCTCCATCCTTCCTCATCACTGCACAGCCCAGCCAAGTCTCCAGGTGCTCAGCAAGCACCTGGATTGACCCCTGGGCATCGTGCACTCGTGATCTGTCAGTGGTGATGTTCTTTGGGAAGTGTCTTTAGGGTGTGATGGCGTCAGGAGCCTTTGAGTGCTGCTCAGAGCAAAATCCAAATGTCACATGCCACATAGGTGACCAGACCCTGCCACTCCTTGCTGCTGGCAGGAGATTTGTCACTTATGACCAATACACACTCGTGTTTTGGCTGTGGTGGATCCCCCCACGTGCTCATGTGATCCTCCTTTACTGCCTGGTCTTTAGACTTTCATCAGGGAACGACATGAGGTCACCTGCTGGGGACAGAGGTGCAAACTGCAGCGTGTCCTCAGCAGGGACCACAAAGTGCTCACTTAATGCTCTTCGGTCATAAAATCCCAGAATGGGCTGGATTGGGTTGGAAGGGACCTTAAATCCCATCTCAACAGCTCTGTGTCCTCTCCCTCTGGCACAGCAGTTGCCACATCTGCCCCTCAGGCTGTACTTTGGTCAGGGCAGGGTGCTGGGAAAGGGGGAGGAGAAGCCTCCAGAAATGCAGTTTAACAAAAGCAAAGTTGAGCAGCACAGACCCTGCTTTAACCTTTTTAATTCTTTTTCCATTCCATTATTAGTGCAAATAGCAAGGCCCTGTGAGACACCACGTGGGAGCTGAGCTCCAGACCTCAGCCTACTCTCCAGGGAAATAAACCCAGTTCTGCTTTACTCAGGGAGGGCTGAATGAGCATCCCTACCCCAAGGAGAGGGAGAACCGCACTGAAATGGGGATTTTCTCCACCTCCCCTTCCTGCTGGTCCTGCCTGACTGCTGCCTTTCTCCAAAGGGCATCATCATTTTTATCCCATCCACAGGGAAACCTGCAGCTTCTGCTGCCCTTAAGTCCTGCTTTAGTCTCCATGCTGTCAGGAAGGTTTATCCTGGAAAACCTGGAACTGAGGTGCCTGAGACAAAAGAAAAGCATCAATTCTGTCCCATGGGGACCGAGTCAATGCTCAGCAGGGCAGGTGGACAGTGGTCAGCTGAGTGGCCACAGCTGTCCACAAGCCACTGACTGACCTTGCTCCTCCAGGTTTGGTTCAATCACTCAAAATTTGCAATGCACTTTTCCCTTCCTTCAGGCAATGAGATCCTTGGCTGGTACAGGTTCAAATTCTCCATCATTCAATGAGGCAACAAAAAAAAAAAAGGTTGTTGTGGGTCTTTTATTTCCATAAATAAGATTTTACATCTTTGTGTAAAAGCTGATGAAGAACATCTAGACAGCTGAGAATTGGTCCCAAGGACAACAATAGTGAATGACAACTTTTGAAACCACTGTTTGAATGTTATCCATGTCCCATGGCCTGGTTTTGGCCAACTCAAGGCACAGTATAAAGTAAGAATCAAATGGAGAAGGGGAATAAAGATTTAAAAGGAAATTTATCATGACACCTGCACAAAAGCATCTTTTTAAAAGCTCAAGTTCAGGCAAGCAACAATTCCACGAAAGAGATGGAAATTGTGTTGCTTAAACCCTGTGGTGTCATCCTGAGGGATGTGATGGAGGGAGCACTTGTATGAGCCAGGACCAGGGATGGAGACCTTCCATCACCATGGGAACACAAACTTACTAAAACTGGGAAAACTGACAGAAATAATTCAAGCTTGGGCACAGCAAATGGTTGTGTCTCACCGATGCCTTAGAGCTGTGCCTACTAAAATCCACACAACTCACTCCCCTGGTAACCACAACCCTTGGACTGAGAAGATTAGGAGCTCTTTTTGATAACAGCGGGTGGGATTTGGGGAATGCTGCTCCTCCAAGGGATCTGGGGCTCCCACATAAGAGGAGAACCCCATCACTAGGACATGCAACGTGCACGACAGACAAAAGCCATCTCTTTAACAACACTTTTCCCCTCCTTGTCCCAGTGCCACTGAGCTGTGCCTCCACCTCACCTCTACGCTGCCATGGCCACGCTAGAGACGCTGCCCGTCCTCAGTGACCCAACCTACCCCAGCCCGGAGAACTTCCACGGCTTCTCCCCGCGGTATTCCCAGACCATCCCCAGGAGCGCCATGGGGAGCGTGGGCAGCGGCGTGGCCAACGAGCAGGAGTTCGCCATGAAGAGCGTGGGCACGCGGACGCAGAGCGGCGGCCGGCAGACGGAGGGGCCCCGCAACGGCTACTCCGTAGCGCGGGACATCTCCCACCGCTACTCGGGCGAGGAGAAGACCTACAAGTCGGAGAAAGTCTCCAACTCCCTCTACATCAACGGCGAAGCACGCAAGAGCGAGAAGGTGAAGGTGGACATCTGCGGGAACGTGACCGCCAACAACGAGAAGAACCTGCCGCCGCCGCCCCAGTACCGAGAGCCCGGGAACCCACCAAAGATTTTGCCAATCTCCGGCAAACTAGACCAGGTGAGGACCTCCTGGAGCAGCTGGGTGGCCGTGGCGCTACTCTGGAAGCATGGGCCAGGAGGCATTGGGCATCGGTGCGATCTTGATGGTCTCATTTTTGTTTTGTACGTTTTTATGTAGAGATGGTAAAATTCTTATGACTTTCAGGGGCGTTGTTAGTTCTTGAGGAACCCAAGAGCATGACCACAGGTCTTCCACACACAGCTCATTTAAGTCACTGGCTATTCCAGCTTCCCTGAGATGTTTACCTTCCTGAAGGATGGGGAGGGAGCTGGAGTTGGCCCCTGTTTCAGTAGGTCCAGCAGCTGAGCCCCACTCGTTTTGTGTGTTTTGTGCCTTTTATAGGCAGTTTCCAACCACCCACTGACACCTAAAGCTGTTGTTTGAAAGCAGGCACGAGCATCTGTTCCTAATCCCAGTCCCCTTGTCAGGGAAAAGGCTTGGGAACTACCCCTGTAAACGTTATCTCCCAGCCCAGCCCCGTCCTCATGGCTCGTTTTGGCTTCAGGGAGCAAAATCTCCCAGGCCTGGAGGAACAGAGCCACAGAGCCAGCAGTGTTTTATGTTGCTTGCTGCTCTGCTCCAGTGACTTCCATAATTTGTGTCCAGTATTATTTCTGCAGCATTTGGTGGCCTTTTCTCCTGGGTTGTTAATCCAACAGCCCCTGCAGTCCATCTCAGTCTCACACTTGGTCTCCAGCCTCCAACCTGTTCAGTGGAGCTTATTCTGTTTCTCCCGAAAAGCATTTTCAAAATACCTTTGCTTAATCCAGTTTAATTTTCAGCTAAAATTCAATCTGCAGTAGGGGAGACTCAATCCCATTTTGAGGAAAATTTAGTTTCTAATGGTGCATTGATGGGGTGAAGAATGTGCAAGGCTTTAAAATCCTTTCTAAATCCCTTACAGCTGTGGTCTGTTGTCCCCCAGCATTGCTTATGCCACAGAAAACACAAATTTCAAATGAAGAGCAGCTCCTGCATGTTCCTTGCCTGGTGTCACTGCTGTCACAGCTCCTACCTGCTCCTGTCAGGACAAGCAGGACATGAGGTCCCCACAGGCACAGCTCACTGCTGGCAGGAGGGAGATGTGATGCTCCTGAGGCCAAAGGGCTGCTAATCCAAGGGTTCACTTCAGCTTTCAGCAAAAGAGCAATGCACCTCAAGGCCAGAAATATAATCAGCAAAAATTAGAGTTGTTTTGGTCAGGTCTGGTAAGCAAGGGGCAGCCCTCCTTGTGACAAGCACTAAGGATTATTCTAGAGAAAAATCATGCAGGTTTGGGGTGAGTCAAGATGGTTTCTTTTCAGCTGGGGGAAGGGAAGGCAAAGTGTTGCCCTTTGAGTGACCACAGGTCCCTCATGTGCAACCCAAAAGTGTAACAAGGTGGGATAAGGGGCATAAGCCCCACCCTGTGCCGATGTGTGTCTTTTGTGTGCTGTTACCGAGCCTCCTGCTGTGTTTGACGCCTGCTCCTTTTTCCTTTTTGCAGAGCAATGAGCCCTTAGTTAGACCCTCAGCCTTTAAACCAGTAGTTCCTAAAAACTTCCATTCCATGCAGAACCTCTGCCCGCCGCAGAGCAACGGGATGGCAGAGAACAGAAAGAGCTTGAACCACGCCAACAGCAATAGCCCGTCCGCACCCAAGGGTGGACTCGACAAGAGCAGCCTTAACAGGACTACAAACCAGGGCGGGGGGCTCTCGGATTCGGGCCGCAACTCGCTCACGAGCCTGCCCACCTACGGGACAGGCTACAGCCAGCACGTGGGCCCCATGAGCGCCTCCACCAGCCACATCAACCGCATCGGCACCACCTACGTGGAGAAGAACATCGTGGGATACAACGGGATATCTACCTCAGACAGCGGGCGGTCCTCCAGCAAGAGCACCTCATCCTTCAACAGACTGAACCATCTCAACGAAACAATGCCTTTCCACTCGCCCTCCACCGACGACATCATCCAGGACCTGGAGGATCGGCTGTGGGAGAAGGAGCAGGAGGTGCTCCAGATGAGGAGGAACCTGGACAAGAGCGAGGCGGCCATCTTCCAGGTGTTTGAGGAGAAGCAGAAGATCTGGGAGAGGGAAATGGAGGACCTGAGGCAGAACTATGCCAACAAGTTGCAGCAGGTCTCCAAAAAGGCGCAGCGGGCTCAGCAGGCTCTGCAGCTCCAAATCTTCAAGCTCCAGCAGGAGAAAAAAAAACTCCAGGATGACATGGGACAACTCCTCCAGCAACGAGAGGAGCTGGAGAAGAAATTTGTGGCTTTCAAGAAGGAGCAGGCTGAGTTTCTCCCGAAGATTGAAGAGACCAAGTGGGAGGTAAGAGCGTTGTTGTAACAGGCCGTGAATGAGGTTTCCATTGTGGGATCTGGTGGCCCAAAGTACCTCCCACATGCCCCAGGTAGAGCCCACAGATAACAGCCATGGGTTGGTGACCTCCAGGTAACAGGTGGCACTTGTCACCTCACTTGTCTGAGTCGCAGGCCTGCTGATTTCAAGTAAGCTAAAATAAGCACAGGTTTTTTGCGCACACCCTCCTGTGCTGGTTAATAATTTGACTTCACAGTCTGGTCACTCCAAGTCGTGACATTCAAATCCAGTTTCACGGAATACAGGTCTTTCCACACAGGTACTTGTGCCTGCCAAAAATGGGCTTAAGTCTATTTTAATTAAATTCTTTTACCATTTGCGTTTGGGTGAACCTTGAAACTGGTTTTCAGGTATTTGATTTTTTTTTAAATTGAAGATATAAAAGCAACTGAGCTAAGAATGACATTGATAGAGCCACGTTTACCTCACATTTCCCGTTGTAACACAATTTCTTTAGTTGTTAATAAGTTGATCTATCCTAAAAGGCTGAAAGACACATTCCTCTTTCTAGTTCTCCTGTTGAGTCCTACATAACTTTTTCCTACTGTTCCTATTTTTAGAACATTTTATCAAGGTCTGTTTGTATAGCCAGTGCTAACATACCATTTTTTCAGCTTGATCATGTGAAGAATTTTAATCCTTCCATGCGCAGGCTAGAAACTTTAAATTTATTAAGAGTGTGGAGGCAAAACATAACTCTAGAATCAAGACGACCTTATTCTGCTAATCCTGATGGAAAGTCAATGGAGCTGGGATTAATTAGGCTCTGAAATGCGCCATTTGCAGATGTTCAGCAGAAGGTTTGGGATTGAGCCCCACGGGTTTGTGGGTGGGAGAGTAAGATGAAGGCAGGAGCGAAGCATCGCTGGTGGGCACTGCAGCACTGGGCTTGGCCGTTTGGGCAGCTCCAGCTGGGAACAGCATCAGGTCCCTGAGGGAAAACACAGAGGTGGGGACAACCTCTAGGTCCGTGGCATGGTCTAGGTCCTGGTGAAGGCTGGGTCCTTGAGCAGGGTCGTTTTATGTGCAGTGCAGGGGACAAACAGCTCCTCGCTGCCACCCGCCAGCCTCACGAGTGCTCTCCCCACAGGTGTGCCAGAAGGCAGGTGAGATCTCCCTGCTCAAGCAGCAGCTGAAGGACTCCCAAGCCGACGTCTCCCAGAAGCTCAACGAGATCGTGGGACTGCGCTCGCAGCTCAAGGAAGGTAAGAACTTCCTACGGGAGAAAGAGGAGCAGATCCTCACCCTGAAGGACTCCTACAGCTCCAAGAGCGTCAACCTGGAGATCTGTGAGGGCGAGCTGCAGAGGAAGATGAGCGAGGTCCAGGTGCTGAGGGAAAAACTGAACCACTGTGAGCTGGAGGTCTCCGGCCTGAAGCGGACACTTGCCAGCATGGGACCCGCAGGGTCTTTTGGCGGGGACCTCGGGGAGAAGCTGCGGGACCCGCTGGCCTGCGAGAGCGACGAGGCCAAGATGCAGCGGCAGAGCGAGGACAGCGTGAACAGCCTGCGGCGGGAGGTGGAGCGGCTGCAGACAGAGCTGAAGCTGGAGCGGCAGCAGCGGGAGCAGCAGGTGATGGACTTCGAGGAGGAGCGGCGCACGTGGCAGGAGGAGAAGGAGAAAGTCATCAAGTACCAGAAGCAGCTGCAGCTGAACTACGTGGAGATGTACCAGAAGAACCAGCTGCTGGAGCACAAGGTCAACGAGATGAACACAAAGGCCACCAGCCCCCCACACACTGAGGAGAAGAAGACGTGGACTCCCTCCAGACTCGAGAGGATAGAGTCCACCGAGATCTGAGGGGGGACCAAGGCCACGCAACGGAATTTTTAATTGCTGTGCATGTACTACCTACTCAAGCCAGAGATCTTCCGAAGGATAATGCGCTCCCGTCGGAGCGGTGTGAGCGTGCTCCCACCAGGCTCCATCACCCTTACTCTCCACTTCTGTGCTCTGTAGGTACAATAACTGTGGATGTGCATTGGTTTTCTATCGATAAATGCGACATCTCGCCTGGGTTTTTTCCTAGTACAGCTGGTGAGGGTCAATTGGCTCTTTTGTAATCTGCCCTGACTGTTACTTCACTAGAGGCTGCCACCCCCTCTCCTACAATTCATCCTTCTTCGGTTGGTTGTTTTGGAGGGTTGTATTTGGTTTCTTTGGTTTTCCAAGCATTTACGTGCAGCAAAACAGTTCAAAGTGGCAGGTTTGTTGGTTTTTTGGGTTTTTTTTTCCAGGACGTTTTTAGCCACATTGGCTAATGGAGCAAAGCTCTTGGGATCATGAGCAAACTCAAGTGTTCTGCATCAAGTATCCTGTCTAGACGGTGGTCTTAGTGAAGTCAGTGTGAGCTTGGCCACTGATTTCAGTGAAACCAGACATATCTCTACCAGACAACTCCCTCTTGCCCTGGCTGCAAGAGGTTAGGACATCCTTGAGGAGCAGGATGAGGCCATCCTGGTAACAGAAGCCAACAAGGAATGATGTCCCAGCAGGAGCCTCTCTGGAGGCTCAGCAGAGCTTAACAAATGCTGCGTTTTCACTTCCTTGTGGTTTCCTCCTGCAGTCCCACTCCTCTCCCAGGTTGTGACCAACCCCGGGAGCAGAAATACCCTCCCACATCTGCCTTGGTCCCCTTACTCTTACTCTATACCCAGCTGGCTACAGCAAGAAAAAAGCTTGGAAAATCCAAGCTAGTTTCCCTTCCCAACAGCCCTCTTACTTCCCAAAGTCAATGGAATCGAGGTTTGGGGAAGCCTCCAAACCCATGGGATGTTTATGCAAACTGAAGCTTTAGCAATCTGCCCCAAAAGTGGGCAATTGTGCCACCCTGTCCCCAAACGAGCGACACCTTGGTGCACTCTCTTGGGCCAGGGTCTGCCTAAAAACAGCACTCGAGCCTCACTCAGGAGTTGCAGGGGGGCACAGCAGCATCACAGCTGGATTGCAGCGGTCAGCCTTCAGTACTGCCATTCCAAACAGCACCCACAGCCATCCCACGGGGCACCCCGGGGATGGAGATAACAACTCGCAAGCCTAGCTCAAGAAAATACTCAGCTACTAACTCTGAGCACGAAAGAAGTCATAAGAGGGGGAAATGCTTAAGATCACGCAAGTGCTTATGCCCTGGCAGAATAACAAACCAAATCCTACGTGCACAGTCACCGAGGCAGCCAAACCTGGCATTCCGGTTGAAAACGTGGGCAAGGTGAGCTCGGTTCTTCTTGTCACGGACAGTTTTTTACCACGAGTCACAACGAAGAGAAGAAAAATGTTGCAAAGTGGAGTTTGCGCTGGCCAAAGGATCAATAGGAGTGGGGATTTTGGCTCTTTGCCCTGGGGAGCAGCTAGAAGAGAAAAGTTAGGATTAGCACTGGGATGTCTTGAAATGTCTGTGATGTGACTCCAGGGTAAATTTGGCCAGGTTAAATTTCATGTGCATACCGAGGAAGAACCTGGAGGCCTTGAGGGGCTGAAGACCTTCCAAACAAAAGCCCTGAAGCTGCACATTTTCCATGTTCTGTCTCCCCAGAGCTCTCCTGTTCATGACCAGGTGTGACCATCAGTTTGAGAACAAACGATGTTGTGATGAGCTCCAGACTGAGCAGAGTGGAGACTGCAGTCAGTCCCACCAGCCCAAGCCATCAGACAGTGCTACTGGCCAGGAGCTGGTGGTGGCTGCCAGAGATCCCTGGAGCCACTGAAAAGTGGCAAGACCAGGGCATTTAAAGACCCCAGTTGATAATTCCTGTCTTTTCCCACCAGTTCTGCCCATGTATTTGGAGCTGGAGGAAAACAACTCATGGAAAACACCAGGGCAGCTCAGGCTAAGCCCCTTTCCCTGCACCAGCCATAAAAGGGAGGTTAGCTCAGGTCTGACTACTGCTGGGTGTGGGGAAGAGTCCTACTGCAAATCCTGAAGATGTCCAGCACTCCTGGTCATCAGCCCATGCAGCCCAGCCAGGAAGGAGTGCAGCTGCCTGCCAGTGCCACACAGCTGCAGACTTTGCCATGCCCAGGGAGACATCCACGTGCACCTGGCCAGGCAAATCCTAGAGCTTCCTCCACATCATACTCCAGGCCTTCCAGACAGAGTCAAACATCCCACAGTGTCAGGGCTGGAAATCTGGTGTTTTGCACCATCTCTGCTTTCTTTTCACATCGGACAAGCCCACGTTGTCCTCCCTCCCAAAGCAGGTGTTTGGTGTCTGTTCTTGTGAAGATTCTTCACCTTGGAGGAGGAAAGGCTCATTCCCTCCACCTTCTTCATTGCATCACATCGATCCAGAGCTTCAATCCAGATCTGAGAGACCTCAGCTGTGGACATTCCCTGGATGACAGAGCCTCACAGACACCCGTTAAGACTCTCTGCTGCTGATTTTCCCTCTCTTGGGATTCTCCCAGGATCCCCCAAGCAGCACCCCCAACTGTCCTACAGAAACCACCCCACCCCTGCTATGGTGACAGAAAACACAGATGGTTTTGGGAGCCAAACTGCCACAAAGGATTCCTGTGCTTCAGGATTCCTGCCCACAACTGGATGTGCTGCTCCCCATCAAGTCCTCTCCCCTGTGCCAGCCCTTTGCTCAGCAGAGACGGAGCAAAATGATGGTGAGACACCTGGATTCCTCTTGTTTGTGCCCAGGTGGAGCTCACCTGGCTCCTTCCAGATCTTTTGCACTTTCACAAGTTGATGAAATCTCCCACCAAATGCTTCGCTGAGGCTCTGGGGTCTTGCCCTGGATTAGGACAGCCAAGGGGTGCCAGGCTGGTGTTTGGGTGATGTGTCCTGGGAATGCCCAAGGAGGCTGGCAGCGTGTCTCTTGGAGGGTCAGGCAGGGCTGATGAATTGCTTCTGTCCCATGGAATTCCACCCAGAGTTTGGGCTTGACCATCCCCCAGCTGTGTCCTCCACCTTGGAGCTGGTGGAATTCAGTGTGACATCCTGGTTCTCGTGTCATTCTCCAAGCCCTGTCCCCAAAATCCTCTCTAACCTGCCACTGGCCACCACCACAAGCTGTGGCCGTGAGGGTCTCAGCTCAGTTGCCCACACATGAGGTCCACAAGCATTAGAGATGCTCTGGGATACCCAACACATGCAGCTGGACAATATGGTCCAAGATTTTGGGAGAGCCAGGCCAGTGGTGGCAGACCTGGAGCAGCTCTGGTGTCACAGGAACCCCATGTACAGAGCCCAGTCATGCTCCAGGCACATCCACACGGCAAACAGAGGACACTGATCAGCTCCAGAGGCTTCCATCCATGAGGATGTGGGCTAAGCAGGCTGTCCTGGTGCCAGGGAAGGTCTTACTCTGCTGTGAGCAGGGTTGCTTTGCTCCACCACCATTCCAAGGCTGGCTGCTACTACTGTCCCAGCAACCCAGCTGGGCTGATTCCAGCCCTCCCCTCTCACCCCCAGGGTGAACACCACAACCAGGGCACGTTGTTGTGCCTCACACAGCCCCACTTAGCTCCTGCCACTGTCTGCTGGCAGCTGGTGGCCCCAATCCTGCTGTCACTGGTGGTGGTCACTCACCTCTGGGTTTCCACGCTCCAGAGAGGAATGGAATTGTTGCTCTTATGCTGTTGTACAGAGAGAAGTGTATTTGGATGTAAATAAGAGCCCAGCTCTGTATGTTGATGATTAAAAGGAGACAAGAAGGCTCTGTGGCTTCTCTGTTGGCGAGCGGGGCTGAGTGCTGAGCGCTGCACACAGGGTGCCCAGCACCCCGACCTGGGCCTGGCTGCACTGGGAATCTGGGCTTCAGCACCTCCCAGGAAAGCAATCCACTTGGGATTAGCTCAGCCTGGTGTGTCACTCTGTCCTGCTTTGATGCTTGCTGTCACTCTGAGCCAGGTGTGCAATGGCCCCTGGTTAAGGGTGAAGTTCCCTCTGCCTGTCTGGTGTCACACCCGGACTCCATGCAGTGTTTCCCAGAGTGTCCCCCTGAGCTGTGCCCATGGAAAGGACCATCCTGCTCCCCTCCTGCCCCTTGCAGTGGCACTTTATAGCTCGCTGAAGGCAGTGAGCTCATGAGCAACATGACCAAAGATCTCCGGGGAGTGCTGGGCTACGTGCTTGGAGCTGTGTCCTGGCTTTCCTGCAGAGACGTGAGGCTGGGGTGGGCTGGAAAAGGGGAAGGAGAGCTGGCAGGGGACATGATTTCCCTATGTCCCACCTGGGAATGTCTGCAGGTCCATAAGGGCCTTTCCTGGACGAGATAGGACAGGATAGAAAGGAGTTCCTGGGTGAGGTGATTATCCCTAGTTGGTGACACCGGTATCCTCCACAGCCATACCAGTTAGCTCCACACATTTCCCATGGAGAATATGGGCAAGGGGCTGTTCCTAGGAGCTGGGATAGATGCCATTCCCTTTTTTCTTGAGGAGAAGAGAGGACGCACGCCAAGCCATGCACCCTCTTGTCTTCAGGCTACTTCATGCCTCTCATCTTCAGAGCAAGAGGTTAGCAGCAGACACCACTACAGGGTCCAGTCAATTGTTCTGGCTCAGTGGGAATTGTCCAGGAAAATGAGCATCCTGAGAGCTGGTGGTCCTGCTGGCTGCCCCCTTGGTGTCCTCTCCACAGCTCACCCCAGGGCATCCTCAGCACCCTCCTTAGCAAGGAACCAAATTCCAAGGTGAAGGCAGTGTGTTCTTCACTTCTCCTGCTTGGGGTGTTGAAGGCATCTGCACCCACCTTTGCTCCAAGAAGGTTCCTGGACCTGGCAGGAGGTCAGTGGGAGGTCTGTGCTCCTGAAGGTGGGTGTTCAGGTGGGTCTGGGCCTTGGGCAGATGCCTCTCAACTGTGCCTCTGCTCCCCAGCCATTCTCTTTTCCACTCCATCCCTGGGATAAGAGAGAGCTCAACTCGCTATTAATTTAACCCAAACCTTCAGTTTAAGCCTTGAAACCCCTTTGTATTTACTGTTCACCAAGACTCCTTGCTAAAGATCTGTTCATGTATTGCCTGTGCCCTGCTGCTCCCCTGCTCCAGCTCTCCAGGCTCTGCTGCCTCCTTTCAGACCATCCCCACCCCACTGGAGCAGTCAGTGCCTCTCCCAGTGCTCTCCCAGGCACATCTGGACAAGCTGGAGCTGCAGCCCCCACTGAGAATGGGTTATCCCAATCCCTGCTCTCAGGAGCTTTCCAGAACACTGATCCTCTCCTCTCTGATGTCTCCATGGCAGCTCCATCAGCCCTGCTTTACCTCCAAGGACATTGTGGCTTCCTGCTGAAGGACATTCCCATGGCCTGCAATCCTGTGGGATCTTTGCACGGGGATTCACACCATCACCACCAGCTCTGGAGTTCCCTGGTCCTTCCACCCTCTGGAAAAAACAGGGGTCTGAGGGGTGTCTGAGGTCCTTAGGGGCACACAGGACCCTGCAGCGTACCAAGGGGCTGGGGTCACATCCAGCTGTTTGCAGATGTTGGCTTCCCAACAGGATGTTCCATGCTGGCAGAGGAGCTGCTGGCAGCACCAAGCTGCTGTATTTTCAGGATAATCTCCTCCCTGGTTCTCCCAGTGACGGGGATCGTGTCAGGTCTGGAGCCTGGACCAGGCTGTGTCCCCACAGCTCTTTCACAAATCTGTTCTCCCCAGCAGGAAGTCTCTGCTTTCTGTCCCAAAGCAATAGGTTTTTCCAGGGAGATTTCAAAAGGACTCTTCCCAACTCTGACACCTGCAGGCAAGCCAACATTCCCATGAATACCTTTATATCTCCAGCCCTGGCCTCCACCCCTTTGGAAAGGGATTCAAGGTCCAGTCTGGCTCTAAATACCCACAGTGGTCTGAGCTTGGTGGGCCTGTTTATTCAGAGAGCCCAAAGCTTCCCACATCCAGCCTGGACACCCAGGAGGTGTCACCCACCCCCTCCGTGGCTGTCCCTGGGTCCCTGCAGCAGGTCTTCTCCACCTGGGAGCCACTGGGGTGTCTGAGCTCACAGAGCCACGTTCGGTGACAACCAGTGGGCCGCTCTGCCATTCCCGAGAGTCTCCTGGGAGGAGAAGGCCCCTTCACCCCTTCCCCATGACCGACAGGAGCAGAACACGCGCGGGCAGAGCTCCAGGAGCGCCCCAGCACCACGCAATGCTGCACACCCGGCTGAAGTGTCTATGCAGTCCCTCCCCAGGCAGCCGCGTCCCTGCAGAGCCCAGCCCAGGGCTCCTCCAAGGTGTCTTCGTTTGCACTCTCCAGGACCTGGAAATCGCTGTGAGCCCAGAGGAGCCTTCGCCGCGCTCCGGGCACCGCACCGGGGAGGCTTTTCCTCGCCCCAAACCCACGCAGGCGGCTGAGAGCAGCTCTCCAGCAGAGCTGTCCCCACAAAATCCCGGCTGCCCCGGGTGGGCGAGGCTGTGTCCGACCTCACCAGCAATAACAGGAGCTGCCCCTCCGCAGCAGCAGCTCCTGCGCGACACGCCCGGCGCCGCGCTGCACCTCCCCGCGTGGAAATTCAGTCCCAGCCTCGTGCTTTTCTTCCCTCTCGTTTCTCGACGCCTCGGCGGCTCCCTCTTTTTCTTTTTAACTCTTTTTCTCTCTCTCTCTCTCTGCTCTCTGACTGTGAATTCAAACCAGAAGTGTTCTGAACTCGACTCCGTTACTGTTCTGTCTCTGCGTCGACTGTTGCTGGTTCTCCGAACTGCGTTCAAACGAGACTTTGCAAAATAAAAAAAATTTAAAATTATATATATATAAATATATATATATACTTTAAAAAATAATAAAAATATTTAAAAAAAAGAACTCCATAAAGTCGGGTGTCTCTCCTGTCCACTTGGTCACTTCCAAACACTGTTGTCTTGACTTTGCCTCTGGTTAAGTGTGTTTAAAGACAAAATGTTGAACAAAAAAAAAAAAAAAAAAAAATAAAAAAAAAAAAAAAAAAAAAAGGGGAAAAAGGCATTTTGTCACTGCCAGGGTTTGTGTCAAGGCTCCTTACCCCGAATTAAGAGATTACTCTGGGCTCCCAGACAGCACCTTCACACCACTGCCCCATGCAGGAACTGGTTCCTCTCTCACCTTCTTGTGCCTTTTAGTTGTTTTAGTTGTTTTAGTTGTAGTTATTTCTTTCTTTTTTTTTTTT
>NW_024499239.1:27530343-27739866 GCF_017590055.1 Onychostruthus taczanowskii | reverse complement strand
AAACGAGACTTTGCAAAAAAAAAATCTAAAAAATATAAAAAAAAAAAATCTAAAAACAAAACAAAAGAAAAAACACTAAAAAAAAAAAAAATCTTAAAAAAGCCAAAAAAAAGAATCTGAAAAAAAATCTAAAAAAAAAAAAAATAAAAAAATCTAAAAAAAAAAAAATTAAAAAAATCTAAAAAAAAACTTCTTAAAAAAATCTTTAAAAAATTCTTTAAAAAAAATTAAAAATAAAAAAATTCTATAAAAGTCTAAAAAAAATTTAAAATTATATATATATAAATATATATATATACTTTAAAAAATAATAAAAATATTTAAAAAAAAGAACTCCATAAAGTCGGGTGTCTCTCCTGTCCACTTGGTCACTTCCAAACACTGTTGTCTTGACTTTGCCTCTGGTTAAGTGTGTTTAAAGATAAAATGTTGAACAAAAAAAAAAAAAAAAAAAAAAAAATAAAAAAAAAAAAAAAAAAAAAAAAAAAAAAAAATTAAAAAAAAAAATAAAAAAACAGAGGTAACACTCACCATTCTGGGATTTTTGTACAGCAAAGGTGTATCTGTTTCAGAGGTTCTTGTTAAAACTCCACCACACTTCCCAATTCCCTGCTGGCCTGTTGTCTGTTCCCATTGGGTTATCCAGATGTGAAGAGCTCCTGCCTTTGCCATTTTCTACAGTGAATATATAAATATATCTGTACAGAGGTATGTATATATATAAATAGACATGCAGATCTATATGTATACGTATCTCCAACTCTCCTCTCTCCACCTGACTGTGAAGGATTTTTATTGGGCAAAATAAAATGGAGAAAGGCCCCGTTTTAAAAACAGGACTGTGTGGTTTGTTTGTGTCACAGCTGGGAGAAAACCAGGGGGATTTTGGGATGGATCCACAGCTGGGAGAATTGGGGATGGATGCAGGAGGATTTTGGGGATGGATCCACAGCTGGGAGAACTCGGGAGAACCAGGAAGATTTTGGGATGGATCCAGAGATGGGAGAAGGAGGAAGAACCAGGGGGATTTTGGGGATGGATCCATAGCTGGGAGAACTGGGGAGAACCAGGGGGATTTTGGGATGGATCTACAGCTGAGAGAACTGGGGGGATTTTGTGGATGGATCCATAGCTGGGAGGAGGAGGAGGAAGAACCAGGGGGATTTTGGGATGGATCCACAGCTGGGATAGGCAGGAGAACTAAGGGGATTTTGGGATGGATCCACAGCTGGGAGAAGGGAGCAGAACCAGGGGGATTTTGGGGATGGATCCACAGCTGGGCTGGGGAACTGGCGGGGAAAGCTTCACCCTGGGTGAACCAGTAGGCTCCAATCCTGGGAAGGCAATTCCCCTTCCCTCACCTGGAAAAACCACATCCCCCTTTGGAGCATCTCTGGGGGTTCCCTGTTTTCCCCAGCACGTGGCTGAAGGAGTGGAACAAACTCAAAATGCATCAAATTCCTGTTGGATCCCAGATGTTGGGAGTGAGGATTTGGATGCAGCCCCCAGGCCAAGGTCACCTTCCCTCAGGCAGGGAGAAAACACCACGTCCAAAAACCTCCTGCAGGTTTTTACTCCAATCAATCCCACCCAACTCTGTCAGCATCACTAAAAGCAAGAGAAAAACGTTACTTTTTCTTTTAAAACCCAGCAATTCCAGCACTTTTCCCGGTGGCAGCGTTATTAGAGAGGTCTCCTGCCCTCTGGTGACAGAGGTGAGGCAGGAATTCCGTCAGTTCCCTCAGGTTTAAGCCTGAGCTGCCATCAGCCAGCGTGGCTCCCCTCCAGAGCCTGGGGGCCTCCTGGAAATGATATTTCCTCCTGAAAATGACATTTCCTCCTGAAAATGAAAATGGCATTTCCTCCCTCGCCAGGGAATAAAAGCCTGGTCTGAAGGAAGAGGTGGACAGGAAGCAAACCTGGTAGAAACATCAGGATGAGATACAAGTGCTAAGCAAGGCTCAAGGCAATATTTCAATAATTTGCCAGTGCTGAAAGCCTGCAGTGGACAGGAGAAAGATTTCTGGGAACTTTGGAGCCGTGATTATTGGAAATAAAACTCAAAATCCGTGTGGACACAGCCCTGCCCAGCGGGCCAGGAGCTGCACGGCTCCAGAGAGTGAGAAATTCCTACTCACTTGCCACAGCTCAGGAAGGTTTATTAAACCTTATCAAAAATACAACAGAAGAGTGAACAAAGAGAACAGGTTATAGCGAAATATTTTCCCTGCCACGTGCTCAGCCACACAATGAAGGTTTTTATTGCTTTTTAACCCTTTAACCCCTCCCAAAGCTCTGTCCATCAAGCTCTTCTTCGCTGTGGAGATATTCCCCAAATCCTGACTGGAGGTCAGATGTCACCATAGGGACAGGCCAGCACTTCCAGATGTCCCAGCCCTGGCTGTCCCTTGATAACCACGTGAGGGGGTACAACTACATTATATATTTATATTTATTTGCTATATATCTATATATATAAACTATCAATATATATTTTTATTTTATATAAAATATATATATTTACATATATAAATATATATATTTATACACATATATAATTTTTATATATATTTACATAAGTATATATAGTATATTCTGTATATATTATATTTATATATAAATATATATATTATATACTATATATTTATATAATTTATAAATTATAAGTAAATATATATATTTAGTATATATTTATATAAGTATATATAGTGTATATTGTATATTTTGTATATATTATGTATATTTATATATAAATATATATAATATTTTATATACTATGTATTTATATAGCTTATAAATTATAAGTAAATATATAGTTAGTATAGATTTATATATTTTGTATATTTTTATTATATTATATATATTCATATATAAATATATATATTATACACTGCATATTTATATAACTTATACAAATTATAAGTAAATATATAGTTAGTATATATTTATATATTTTGTATATTTTGTATATATTATATATATTCATATATAAATATATATATTATACACTGCATATTTATATGACTTATTATACAAATTATAAGTAAATACACATATTTACTACATATTTATATAAGTATATATAGTCTATTTAGTATATATTTATACATACCCTAAGTATATAGTAAATACATAAATTTACTATTTATACAGCCATAACTCTGTACAACTTTTGTTAAGCTGTACACATGACATTTGCCCATTACCTGTGAGAATCAACCATCCGTTGGTGATCTGTCACAGGAGGCACCAGGACACCAATTCCCTAGGGACAGCTGCAGGGAATTGTCACCCTCCCCTGTCACAGCTCGGGGCTGGTGCCTCCCCGCTGCGAAAAACGCCAATCACTCGCTTTTAAAAGTTTAATAAAATGGTTATAAGAATAGTAAAATTTGAATAATTGGGATTAGGGCGATACGAGTCAATAAAAACAAAGAGTTACAGAGAGTCCGGGTGCCTTTTCTGGGCAAAATAAACCCGAAAAAGGACAGCCATTAACAGAGGATGAACCCTTAAAAGCAATAACCTGTTCCATATTCATACACCTCACCCATGATGCATAAATTCCATTCAAACAAAGGATTCTGGCTGGTCAGTGCCAACTTCTTCCTCTGAATCCTCCTCCCATCCTCTGCATCTGCCTTCAGGGCGGGAAGAAGTTAAGTTTCTTCTGATAAAAGAGCAATAAATCCCCTTTCTCTGCAAGATTTAGCTGTCCTGTGGCTGCGATCTCGCTGCAAGCCCTTTCTTTTTTAAAACAAAGTATCTTACATAGCATAGTTTGTATTTTATGTTCTAACCTAAAACTGTATTTAACACGCCACTTAAGAAAACGAACACAGCACAACTTTCTCACATAACACATATAACATTTATTTGAGTATCTGCGACAAGAAAACAGGCACGTTTCACACTGGGGACGCACAAAGGACACCCCAGGGTGCGCAGGTGCCCGGCGGGTTTCTGCACCCCGTACCCGCAGCCTCACACAGCCACGGCACGCTCTGGGTGGGAAGAGGCCTCAAAGGCCAAAAATCCACTCCCTGCCACGGGCAGCGACACCTCCCGCTGTTCCCAGGCTGCTCCAAGCCGTGTGCAGCCTGGCTTTGGGCACTGCCGGGCTCCAGGGGCAGCCACAGGCGGTTCGGGGGTTCGGGGAGGCCGCGGCGCCTCAGGGGCAGCGCAGGGGCCGCCATGACGGCGCCCACGTCACTCGGCTCCCCCGCCACGTGACTCCGCGTCACGCGGCCGCGCGGGAGGGGAGGGGAGCGGGGCGCGCGGCCGGAAGTGGCGTCACCGCCGCGCGACCGGAAGCGGCGGGAGGAGGCGAAGGGGGCAGGAGGAGGAGGAGGAGGAGGCGGCGGCGGCGGCGGAGCGGTGGAAGCGGCGGGAGGAGGCGAAGGGGGCAGGAGGAGGAGGAGGAGGCGGCGGAGCGGCCCCGGTGAGTCCCGGCCCCTTCCCCTGCCCGCTGCCTTCCCTTCCTCAGCCGCTTTCCCCGTCCTCTTCCCTTCTCGCCGTCCTCTGCCCCCTGCCCCAGGCACCCCCTCAGCCGGCGGGGCCGCCCTCGTGCTGCATCGCCCCATATGCGGGTATGTGTGTGTATGTCTGTGTATATGTGTGTGTTACGTGTCTATAGCTGCAGCTCTAGGGGTGAGTAATGGCGCTGCGGCTTCCAGCCCTGCCCCGGCTGGCTGAATTGCACGGAAATGCTCCAAGGCTGGAGCTCCTCTGCTCTGGAAGAGCTGGGAATGCTCACCTGGAGAGGGGAATATTCCTGGCAGGGCCTGAAGGGGCTCCAGGAGAGCTGCAGAGGGACTGGGGACAAGGGATGGAGGGACAGGGCACAGGGAATGGCTCCCACTGCTAGAGGGCAGGGATGGATGGGAGACTGGGAATGAGGAATTGTTCCCTCAGGGTGCTGAGCCCTGGCACAGGGTGCCCAGAGCTGCTGGGGCTGCCCCTGGATCCCTGGCAGTGCCCAATCCAGGCTGGATGGGACACTGGGACACTGGGAGGTGTCCCTGCCATGGCAGGGGGGTGGAATGAAATGATCTTTAAATCCCTCCCCACCCAAACCATTCTGTGAGCTCACAAGAGAAGGAAAAAGCACAAACGACCCAAAAAGTGACAATTTTGTGCCGTGACACCACAACCTGTTGGGGAAATAAAATCCCTTGTGTGTTGCTCCCCTCTCCAGCCCAGCAAGGAGTTCACTCAGGCTGTTGGCCAAAAAGAGCTGTTTTAGCCTCAATATTCAGCATTTTATCCCCTGTTCATTCCTCACGTGTTCCAAGGAGCTTCCCTCTGCCCTTTGCTGGAGGCACAGGGTGAGAGGCTTCCAAAAACCCCTCAGAATGTTCCAGAAGCCCTGACAGCATTTTTGGGATGCAGCAAGCCCCCCTTGCACGGGCTGAGCCCCTGGGCTGGCTGGCATTCCTCTGGGAATGTTCTTTTCCAGGTGTTTGCTGATGACACTTAACCAGAGGTGTTTCCATGCCTGAGCAGCTCCTCAAAGAGCATTCCCAGCCTGCTCCAAAATTCCCTGGGCTCCTTGGGGCTGCTGGAAGTGAAAATTCTGCAGAGACCTGCCCAGAGCTGGGAGGAAGGAAAGGAAGGAATACAAATTCCTAAATACAATAAATTATAAACCCTCTCTGTGTAATCACCCATAAAAAAAAAACCACTAAACAACAACAAAGCTTTACCCAAATCAAAGAAAAAAAAATCACTCCTGCAATAACCCTTAACCCAATCAAAACAAAACCCAATATAAAAAAAAGTACTCTACAACCAAAAACCATAGTTTATCCTAAAACCTTTCACAAAAAATACCTGGGGAGACTCCAGACCAACCATTGAAATTTTAAAGTCAAAGCTACAAAAAAATCCAAAACCAACTGCACTCCCACAAAAAAAGATAAATTTTAACAACCTGTGAAAAAAATAGGGGGGAAGGGAAAGGGGAAAGAGGAAAGAGGAGAGGAAAGGAAAAAGGGAAAGGAAAAAGGGAAAGGAAAAAGGGAAAGGAAAGGAAAAAGGGAAAGGAAAGGAAAGGAAAGGAAAGGAAAGGAAAGGAAAGGAAAGGAAAGGAAAGGAAAGGAAAGGAAAGGAAAACTGGGTGGAGCTGGAGGAGATATGGGCTGGAAACTGGAAAGATCACAAAGATTTGGGCCAGGGCTGGGACAAATCATGGAAAAATCACTTGGAGCAGCCCTGTTGCCCTTGAGGGTGCTTGGAACTCTCTTGTCCCATCCCAGCCTCACTCAGCTGTGTGTATCTTCTCTTTTTGGCTGGATTTGGAGCAGAGGAGCAGCCTCTGCAGTGCCTGGATTCCCAAACGTGTCCCAGCTCCACAGGCAGGCCCTGGAGGATATTCTTGGCAGCACATTCCCCAGGCCTTTGATTCCCTGCCTTTGAACTGGGGCTGTTGCTGCTGGGAGGGGCTCTGGGAGCAGCAGGGCTGCATTTCCTGGGGAGAAGCACCTTTCATAGCAGGGAGGGCTTGGTTTGTGTCAGTAACCTGGGGTTTGTTAGCAGAAAAATGGATGAAGGTGCTCAAAAGTCGAGTCACACAAGGAAAGGCTCGCCTGGATCAACCTCCTCTTGCTCAAGATGATTTTTGGGAGCTTGATCCAGCCCCTCTAATGGTCCAGGCTGTGTGAGGTGCTGGAGGAGGAGATGTTGGAGGGGATTCCTCCTTCCCCCAGGCAGGTGCAGTCTGAGCCTTGTCCCCTTTCTCCAGCATCTGTCACCTGAGGCCACTTCAGGCTGGACACCACAGCCCCTAGAGCCAGGAATGATCATTTTATCAGACATTCCTTGAGCTGAGCAGGAGAGCTTTGAGATCCAGCTCTTGGTTTGTGTTTTCCTGTCCAGCTTCTGAGGAGGTTTGTCCATTCCCTTCTCCTCAGACAGAAAGGAAGGGTCAGAGTCTCTCCTGCCTGGCAGGATTTGACTTCTCTTGCTGTGATGATGTGCCTGGGGTCTGTGGGACAGAGCCTGATCTGCCTCAGGCTGTTTGGAAATTCAGATAAGGTGCCCAGTGGGTTTTTGAGCAGCTCACAACATTTACAGATCACCCTAAAACCACATTGGCTTGTCTTGTACCCTTGTCCTTGCATGGCTCTCCCCACAAATCCACATTTCAGTTTCCCTTTCCTTCCCCCCAGCCCCCCAGAGCCTCTTGGTCCCCAGCCCAGTTGGTTTTTTCTCCTCTCTGCTGGGGTGGTCTCTGCTCCAGCAGCTTCTCCTCCCTCGTGGCTGGTGTTTGCTGCCTCCAAGCTCTGCCCATGGAGCAGAGGGTGCAAGATCTCCTCATCTGCTTCAGTGGAACGAGCTGCCCAGAGAAGCAGTGGATGTCCCATCCCTGGAAGTGTCCAAGGCCAGGTTGAGCAGTGCTTGGAGCATCCTGGGGTAGTGGAAGGTGTCCCTGGATCCTGGGGGATGTGGAGATCCTTACACACCAAAAAAAAAAAAATCCAGTTTATGCTCAGCCAGAGCAGCACACGAGCCCACATCCCACTGTGCTGCTCACACACCCCAAACCCACCTCTTGTGCCCCAAAGTGCCCATTTTCCTGCTGAAAAACCGAGTTTGCCTGCACTGATCCCACATCTTGCTCCATCCCTGATCAGGAAGCCGTGGATACAAGCAGAGCTCCCAGGGCTGTCCCTGAGGATTCATCTCCATTTCTGTGTGGGGAGCACAGAGTGTTTTGCAGTGGCAGCATCTCTGCCAGGCTTTGCCTTTCCTGATTGCCCAGCTCTGTGTGGTACCAAGGGGTTTTAAGGAATTGGATGACACCTGTGTGATGGATATTTGGGTGGGATAAGGATTTGAGAGAAAAATCTGACACCTGGTGCTTTATTTTTAATTTTTTTTTTTTTGTCAGCATCTGAATGGTGGTAAACAGGGCTGCTTTGGCAGCCAGTGCAGGCTGGCAGCACCCAGCTGGACTCCCACGGATTTCTCATCCTCACCCTCCTCTGTAGCTGCTTCAGGCAGGAGTTAGGAAGGCACCAGCCATTTTTTAGCCTCCTCTACCCTAAAACTCTTGGAAATGCTCTCAAATCTGAAGCTTAAAGCTCTGTTCTTGGGATGTAGCATCACGTAATGATTTGTGTTACTTCTCCCCTGCTCTTTCCCACTTTGCTCTGGCCACATTTCTGCATTCCTCTCACCTCCATCTGCAGGTCTGGGCCAGCTTTCACTCTCTGCACTGCTTCTGTGGAGACTTTGCTCCACATCCTGTCTCCAGGTGCAAAGGGCAGAGTGGCACCCTGGATGTTTGGACAACTTCTCAGGTGGTGGTCAGTGATTCAGACCACGATGACCAAAGCAGCAGAATGCTCTGTCTGAACACACAAAGCCTCTTGAAGCTGCAGCTCTTCTACAAAAACACATTTTCATTGTTCAGAATGAAAGAAAAGCAGCTCTGGTCTCTTAAAAATGAAAAAACAATGCATTTTTAATTTTTTTTTCTTAACTCTCCTAGTCTGTGCCAGGTTTCTTGTGTCTGCTGAGTAGCAGGTCATGCCTGGCTGCCTTCTACTCCAAGCCCATCTCACCTGGGTGCTCATCCTGAGCTGCCTTTGCGTGAGGTGACATTCCATAGTGGCTTTGCAGGGACCCAGCTGCCCTGGCCAGGGGAGGCACCGGTGCCACCTCCCTTTGGGGTAGCTAAAGGATTGATTAAAAGGTGCTGCCTGTGAGGTGGAGGCCTCTGACTCTCCGTCTGCCCTTTTTTCAGTACCTGGAAGCAGTTCTGAGCCCCACTAAAGTTGAGACCCATGGCTACGGTGCTAATGTGCCGAAGATTGCCCGGGCTGAGCAGGGTGACAGCGATTTCCACCACAGCCAAGCGCAAGGCCGAGCGTGGGAGCAGCAAAAGCAAGAAGGAAAAGAGAGAAAAGCCGGGAGCAGCCAAGACTGGGACTGAATCAGGGGCTACAATCCAGCTGCTGAAGCCACAGGACTACAGGGTGCTGTACAATCCGGCTGCCTATGCCAGAGGCAGGGCTGGCTCCCAGCAGCACGGGGACAGGGACGGCAGCCAGGCCCTCGGTGACACGTTCACCGGCCCTGGCACTGCACAGGCTCCACAGACATTCCCCACTGCCTCTTCCCAAGCTTTGCCACCCGTCAGGAATGCCCTGCCCAAGCCCAAGGCCAGCATGCTCCTGGAGCAGACCATCCTGGCCACGCTGTACAAGGAGGAAGCAGAGAAGGAAAAACGGGAAGTGCACGACTCCAAGGAGGACCCGCGCATGTTCCAGAAGGGCAGGCCTGAGTACAGAGCTCTCACCTGTGACAGCTCTGAGCCAGCACAGACCCTCCCTGCAGAGGAAGGGGACAGGATTTTACGGAGTGTGGCCGACTGTGAGGGCAGCCCAGGAGTTCTCACGGATTATTTCCTCAGGCTGAGCCGTTTGCCGGCGGAGCGCCGCGCGGCGCTGGCGTCCGACGCCAGGTTCAGTGCCCTGTGCCACCGAGCTGTCACGGCCATCAGGCTGTTCAGCACCCCAGATCTCATCCAGATTTTAAAGGCTTGTGTCCCTTTGGCCGTGCCGGCCTCCCACCCCCTGCTCGACGCGTGCGAGGCCGAGTTCTGCCGGCGGGCGTGGGACATGGGCCTGGAGCAGCTGCTGCTGGTGGCGGATTGCTGGCGCTACCTGGACCGCAGCGTGCCCTCCTACCTGGGCATCCTGTTCAGCTATGCCAACCTGCACTGGAAGGAGCTCACCTTGCCCCAGTTTGTGCAGCTCCTTTACATCATCGGGGAAGGCCGGAGGTCGCCCGCGGACTTGGCGCAGAAGGTGGAGAGCACGATCCTGAAGCACTTGGACGCCTTCACCTTGGAGGAGCTGGGTGCCATCTGCCTGGGGCTCTTCAAGTCCCTCAGTGGGATTTCTGAGCACGTCATGAGGAGGATTGCAGACAGGGTGTCCCTGCAGATGGAGGACATGAGCACCTACGCCTTGGTGAACGTGCTCAAGATGCTCCGCTACACCCGCATGGACCACCTGCCCCTCATGAGGGAGCTCGGGAGGGTGATTCCTGCTCGGATTCCTGCAACAAACATCCAGGGCGTCATGCACATCACTCTCACCTATTCAGCCCTGCACTTCTTTGACGAGGATGTTTTGGCTGCTGTAGCCACCTCGTTGCCTTCCAAGGTGTCCTACTGCCGGAGCAAGGATGCTGCCAAATTCCTGTGGTCGTTCGGGTGCCTGGACTATGAACCTCCCAACGAGGAGGAGTTTTACTCCAGCCTGATAAAGCAATTGCACGCAAAACTCCATGAGTTTAGCAAGTTTCCAGAGCATCTCCTTACTGCTCTGCTCGGCCTGGCTTTTGTCAAACGCTTCCCAGAGGAGCTGGTAGACTTTGCTTTGAGGGAGGAGTTTGTCCAGAAAACCAGAGGTAGCAAATACGAGCTCAACAAGGACCTGTTCACCCTCGGCAAGAGCGTTGAAATCGAGTGCCCGACCTACCAAGGCAGCAACCTCACCCCTCAGCTTTGTCAGGAGTTCACTGAGATGGTCTCGAGCTTTGCAGAGAGGGAAATCTACGTCAGGCCTGAAATTGTGGAAGCCACATCCCTCCTGGAGAGCATGCTGGGAGGCCCTGAGTACGTGAAGAACCACATGATCCTGCCCCACACCAGGTCCAGCGACCTGGAGGTGCGTTTGGCCGCGGACGGACGTCCCATCCCTTTCAACTTCAAGGATCCTGTGGCAGCCAAGAAGCTGAGAGACATGGGAGTTAGTCTGACAGATGATTTAATGTCCCAGCTCCTGCAGGGGAGAGCTCACAACCAGAGTCCCACAGAAGCGGGAAATGACGCCAGGATTCCCGGACAGGAGAGAGGGGACACGACAGGCACGCCGTGCTTGGGTGGAGCCCTTTGTGCAGGTGCCACATCACAAGCTGAGCCTAAACCAGGGCTCTGGCAGCCTGGGGAGGTGAGGCTGGCACTGCAGGTGTCCAACAGGAACCACTTCTGCTACGGCTCCAGGCGGCTGCTGGGGCTGCACTGCCTGAAGCGGCGGCAGCTGCGGCTGCTGGGCTACACGGTGGTGGAGATTCCCTTCTGGGAATGGTTCCCTCTGCTCAAGCGCACGCGCTCCGAGAAGCTCAGCTACCTCCACTACAAAGTGTTCTGCCCAGCACTGCTCACCAAGGCTGCCTAGTGGGGCAGGGGCTTGCCCAGAGGGTCCCCAGTGCATCTCCGTGCCTGGGTACTGGGTGAAATGGTCTCTGGGTGTTGCTTCAGTTGTTGCTCTGTGTGGCCATTTCTGCTCTGGTGACATCTGTACTTCCCAAGCTCTCCTTTTGTACCTGGATCCTCAAATGCTTCCAGCACAAATAAAACCTCCTGATGGTTCATTTTTCACTGTGGTTGCTTCTTTCTCCGCCCTAAATGAGAGTGGTTGGATTTGGTGCCTCTGTGAGAGCAGGAACAGAGGATGTTTAGTCGTGAGGCAGAGCTGGGTGCCAGGAACACACACACAGCTATTTCCTCATGTTTCCATCCCCATGGGGCTGGAGCTGAGGATACAGCCTGGCTTTCTCCTCAGTGGATACTGAGTGGGGCTGAGGCTTGGGGTGCTCTGACCTCAGGACATTAATTTCATGCTCCAAGGACTTTATTTGGTGTCCACAACGCAGCAGCTCCATAGTCCCACACAGGACACCAGGAAGAGTTGTGGTGACAAACTCCAGACAGTCTGGTTTAAAACTCCTTGTCCAGAACCACTGAGGATTTTTTTCAGGTCTCTGTTCCACTGCCTCAGTCCAAAGATCTTTGTTCACCTTAGGGAAGGCACACACTGAAGAGAGAGGGGAAAAAAAAACCCCAGCCATGGGTAAAAGCAACTCAGTGACTCAAAATACCATACAGAGCTTCTCATGTTGGAGGAGAAGTCTTCAGCCCAGGAGAGAGAGAACAGGGGGAGAATCCTGAGTTTTCCCAAGGAAGGGAGCAAGGAGAGGTGGTTTGCCACTTGTCATAACACCAGTGCTGAGGGCCAAGTGAATTTACCACTTTTGGTTCAAAATGAGGCAAAAAGAGCAGTTTTGAGGTGCAACCTGTAGGTGAACTGTCAGTCTCCTGCAAGATGTGAGTTCCAAAAGTCAGACCAGTTGAAACAGTTCCCCACTGGCAGCCCAGTTCTGGAAACCTCTCAGACCCAGAAAGACAGGAAAGTAGTGTTGGAGGAGGGTTGGTGTGTCCTTGTCCTGCTCCTTGAGCAGCAGGAATTGCTCCTGATGGCTGCCAGACAAATTTTGGGATGGAAGTGCTGCTCACCTGCCTGTTCCTCTTCACACCTGCTTCATTTTCAAGGCGTTGTGACCAAGCTCTGCTCTCTGCAGGTGTGAATTTGTGTTGGGTTGGGTTTTATCCCTGGGATTTGTGCCTTGAATTCCACCTTTCTCCTTGCAGATGCAGCACAGGGAGCTCATTAGCTCTGCCTTTCCAAGGTGCCCCCAGAAGGCCAATTTCATTTGGGCTGAACCAACAAATCAGTGGAAAATCATTAAAGAGCTGCTTGTTCTTGAAGGAGGCAGCGAGTCCCTGATTTGCAAGGTTGCCCAGGGCAGTGACATTTTAAAGCTGGGGTTAACATGAGGTTAAAGCTCTCACCTCCCAGATAATTTCATTCTTAAAAGAGATCTGAGACAGCCAATTCCAGTCACTTTTGGGTTTTTTTTCAATGGGAAAGAAGGTGTGTTCAGTTGAGTTTCTTTAATGAATGCTGGCAGGAGAATTTGGTGTTCAGATCCCAGACATCTCCCTCAGAGTTATTCCGTGCCCTCTGCTCCCTTGGAGTTATTTAACACCAATTATTAAGATTTGTGGTTAATCTTGACTCACTGTGACAGCCTCCTGTGCTGTGCTGGTGCTTTTTTACACCTGCAGAACTCCTGCACCTTTGATAAACCTTCAGATCTAATTGCTGGTCTGTTCATAGGTGGTTTTAGTTAAAATAGCCATTTTCTTTTTGCTTTTTCTCCACAGGTTCACTAATTAATATTAATGTGATTTTTTCCCCCTCAATCTCATTTCTCCACCACATTCATTTGAGTTTATATTGGCTTCACCTCCTGGACTCAGATCTGAGCTGCATTTTAGGAAATCCCAAGCCTGTAACTCACCCAAAACACGAGATCCTTTCACTGCTTGTGGATATTCACTTCCTTTATTTTTAATTTTTTTTTTCCAAGCTGACTCTGATGCTCAGCAAGTGACCTGTCTCCAGCTGCCAAGATGGTAATAAACGTCTGTCTCCCACAGTTCAAGCCAAGAATTCACTGCAACAAGGTAAAATAGTGAGGAGGGGGTTTTGGGGAGTGGGAGGGATGGAGGGATTATGTGGAATTATCCTGGGGGAGAGCTGGTTCACTGCTCCTCTGGGATAATCGGCATCACTGCTCTGATGTGGCACACGCTAAATACTGGAGGGAAAAGCCCAAATTTTGCAGGATCTTACAACCAGACAGCATGATGTGCTTCTTTGACTTGAGCTCCCTTTTTCCCTGCAGTATTCCAGCTTTCCCTCTGCCCATTGGAATTCACAGCTCTTGATAATGTGAAATTAATTAATGTGAAACTGTGAAATGATAACTCGGTGAAGTTACTTTCCAAGTATTTCTGGTTTCACTGAGCACATCAGAATCTCTTTAAGAAACTCAGTTTTCATTCAAATCTGGTTTTTAGTTGTAAGTTTCCACTCCAACTCACTCCAAAATCCAGGACAGCCTTGGCTTTGTGAATACTGTGTTGCAAAAGCAGCGGTGCTGGAATTTTTTGTGGAGAGACCCAGCCATGCCACAGAGGTTTGGTGTGATTGTCGTGATCAAGACCATATTAAACAGGTGGAATAAATAGATTTTCCTAGTTTTTATTTGTCCATTCAGCAAGTGCTGCAGATTTCTGAGGGCCTGGGGCTTCCAGGAAAGGGAATGGATTGAGCCAGGCTGCCCAGGAGCAGAGCAAGTGTGGGATTGGATGTTCCAAACCAGACCCAGCCTGGATTGATGGATCTCCCTCAGGGATAGGTGGGGTGGCTCCCAGAGGCTGACTAACTTCCAGAGTTCCTCTGGGACACTGTAACTGTGATTCCAAGTGCATTTCCACGTGGATAGTAGACACAAAGAAAATCAGGGGACTCCCACCTGAAAAGGGAGACTGAAAGAGGAGACTCCCATCTTCCCCACGCTCATCCTCTGCTCCCAGCCACCCTCTCCTCCTTGACGTATCTCACTGACCCAGCCAAAACCACAAGTTATCCCTAATTTTCCACTCTTCCAGCAGTCCAGTCAGCTCTGCCCATGGTGCCAGAGGGTGCAGGAAGAGGGGATGGAGGAGGGTGGGAGTGCTCTGCCTTACAGCAGGGATCTGCCGCTTGGCACGTAAACCTCAGCCTTGGCTCCTGGTTGATGTCATCCTGAGACTCTCTGGAGGTGCTTGTGAAATTGCCTTCCTTGTGTTTCCTTGCTCCAACCTGACCCCAGTTTTGATCTGGCACGCAGATCTCAGCCGATGGCTACGAGGTGGAGAACCTGATCTCCGAGGACCTGGCCAGGAGGAACCGCGGCTTCCGCAGCGAGTACTTCATCAAACCCCCGGTGCACGTCACCATCTCCTTCCCCTTCAACGTGGAGATCTGCAGGATCAACATCGACATCTCCTCCGGGGGCTACCAGACCTTCTCCGGGCTGGAAGTTTACACCTCTACCTCATGCAACAAAACCTCTTGGCAGAGCCCTGAGGGGCAGGGATCAGCTCTGGCCGGGCAGCCCGTGTCGGACAAGGACACCTTCACTCTGGTGGGCAAAGCTGTCTTAAAAAATCAGAGCAAAGTGACTTTTGGCCACAGAGGCTTCAAGCCGAGGCCTCCCTTCCATCAGATGGAAAATGTCTTCTCCTATCCCGGCTCAGTGTCCCAGGATCTCTGGAACAAAGGGCCGGCCTCGCTCAGCAACGTGTCCCACCTGAAAATCTGCATCACCCACGTGGCCGGGGGGGGCCTGCCCAGCATCAAGAGGCTGGAGGTGTGGGGACAACCTGCCAAGTCCTGCCCACAGGAGGTGATCGAGGGTGTCTTCCAGGTGGCCTCCCAGTTCCTGGCCCAGGACAGCGGCAGCCTCAAGCCGGAGCTCTGGACGCCGATGGAGAGCGACTGCGTCCCCTTCAGTGCCAGCGAGCAGCAGACCCTGCACAAGCTGGTGGACGTGGTCCAAGACATCCCTGAAGAATTCCTGGACCCCATCACTCTGGAGATCATGACTTTGCCCATGCTGCTGCCCTCTGGGAAGGTGATTGACCAGAGCACCCTGGAGAAGTGCAACCGGAGCGAGGCGTCCTGGGGCCGGGTTCCCAGCGATCCCTTCACGGGCGTGGCCTTCAGCCAGCACTCACAGCCCCTACCTCACCCCACCCTCAAGGCCAGAATAGACCACTTCCTGCTGCAGCACAGCATCCCTGGCACCAACCTGCTGGGCAGGGCTCACGCCTCGGAGAGCCTGGTGCCCTCCTCCATCACCATGTCTTCTCTGAAGAGGAAAATGGACTGCATGGATCAGGGCTCCCTGCAGCCGCCCTATTTTTCTGCTACAAACTTACTTGTCACTGCTACCTCAGAGAACAGTGCTAAAAAAATGAAAACTGACAGTGACTCCCACTTGATCCAGATGGACTGTTCCACAGGTATTGTGGCTCCCCAGGTCACCTGTGTTCCTTGAGTGTTGGGACAGCCCCAGGCTGGGGTTTCAAACCAGGAGAAGTCCAGTGCAAGTTCCCATCACACCTCTAGAAAGCTTCCAGGCTGTGTTTGGCTGGTGGAGCTGGGTCATTTCATCCACCTGCCATGTTCCTTGTTCAGTGTTTCACACCCTTTGTTTGTTCAGGTCACCCTGTTCCCCTTTTAGTTTGGATTTCTTTTCTTTTCCTTCCACGTGGAGACAATATTTTCCTCACCATCCAGGTTTGAAGTTTCTTTATCCAGGGGGATTTATTCCTGCAAAAACAGGAAAAGAAATGTCTGGTGCTGCAGTGGTGATGGGGAGTCCTGGCTCATCATGAGGAGGGAGGTGGGAAGGAGAGCAGGGATGGGACACAGAACAAACCACAGCAAGGGAATTGCAGCAGGAGAGACAGCTCAGCCTGGGAGACCCTTGCACAGAATTTGTGCGTGGTTAAAGCAGAAAACCTGGTAGAGGCTAAATGAGACAAGAAATGTGACTTGTGGCTGCAGGGGAAGGGAAAGGGTGCTGCTTTCCCTTCATCCACCCCTTTCTCAGTGATGCTGGGAATGCAAAATGTCCTGCAAATCTGGAGACAAGGAGGCTCAGGTGGGACCTTGTTGTTGTCAACAACTCCCTGACAGGAGGGAGGAGCCCGGTGGGGATCAGGGACAGGAGGGAACAAAGCTTGCACCAGGGGAGGGTTAGGTTGGATATTGGGAGCAATTCTTTCACAGAGAGGGTGTCCAGCCCTGGCACAGCTTCCCTGAGCAGTGGTGGGGTTCCCATCCCTGGAGGGATTTCAGAGCCACGAGGATGTGGCACCTGGGGACAAAGGGTAAATCCAGTTGTGGGGGTGTTTCGTGGTTGGCTCTCTGGGCAGGTAAGCCCAGTCTGCTGGTGTGCTCTAACCCAGTGTGGTCTGTGACATGTCAAAAGGTGACCCAGAGCTGCTGGGACCTGTCACTGCCTTCACCCTTCTCTCAATCTGCCCAAAAACATTTTGAGGACAGAGCTTAGGTGGCTGCTTGATTTTGAATAAATTCTTCAGTTGAAAATAATTGATGTCGGGTGGTACCAGGAGGAGTAGGGAGAAGCCAGACTGCACATTTCTGCTCTGATCCCTCAGCCTAGAGCTCATTCCCTGCTTTAGGAGGAATCTTTGGTTCTTTTGGCTGTGGAGGTGTGTGACAGCTCCCACCAGGATGTGCCCCAGCCCCACAGGAGCAGGAGCTGCCCTGTGGGTCCTGGAGCTCCCGGGGCAGCCGTGTCCATACATAAATAAAAGCAGAGTGCTCAGCCCATGGAGCTCGTGCTTCACTGGATCATCAGCCTTGATTGGTGGAGGAAATGTGCAGCACCAATTGTGAGCTCTTCCTCTGGGAGCTGGATTTAACAGAATTAGTGATGCAGACAACATTCTCTTAATGCTTCGTCTTAATTAGCGCCGTCGGTGCTGCACAGGGCAGCCCTGCAGGGAGGGTCCAGCCCTGGCCCTGTGGCTCAGAACTGGGACAGAGAGGGAAAAACAAGTCCCACAGATTTTATTAATGGTTTAAATGTTCTCTGTGAGCTGCATGGAGCAAGGCTGGGAGCACTGGGCTGGGATCCTCGGGAGCCAGCTGGGATTTCAGGGAAAAAACAACTTCCTGGGTTATTTGGAGTTTGGCCCTTTTTCAGTCCTGAAGGCTTCTACAACTCCATGGAAGGAGGGTGCAGCCAGGTGGGGGTCAGGCTCTGTTCCCAGGGAACAAGAGGAAATCCCTCAGGGTGTGCCAGGAGAGGTTTAGGGAATTATTAGGGAAAATTCCTTCATGCAAAGGGTTCTCCAGCCCTGGCACAGGCTGCCCATCCTGAAGGTATTTCAAAGCCATGTGGGTTTGGCACTTGGGGACATGATTTAGTGATGGCCTTGGCAGTGCTGGACTCCATGATCTTGGAGGACTTTTCCAACATAAATTTAATTAATTATTCTGGTCCTGTGTAAGTTGGCACTGGGACCATGCCATGTGGTATGAATGGTGGTGATGCATAGGGCATTCCACCTCTGGGACCCAGAGGAGATGAGGCACTCCACCCCACATCCCAGCCCCTTGGTGGGGAAAAGACTCAACAAAACAAGTGGCAGGGCTCCTAAAATCCTCCAAGGTTCAGAGCCAAGGCAGTGTTTGCATCACAGATTCTTTTCCCCAGCATCTGCTTCTCCATCTTTTTCTTGTCTTTGCAGACCTGGTGTTTTCCCTTTGCACACCTGGTTTCTCTGTGCTCCCTTTGCAGATTTGGTCCTTGTTTCCCTTTGCACACCAGGTCTCTCTGTGTCCCCTTTGCACACCAGGTCTCTCTCTGTTCCCTTTGCACACCTGGTTTCTCTGTGTTCCCTTTACACACCTGGTTTCTCTCTGTTCCCTTTGCACTCCTGCTCTCTCTGTTCCCTTTGCACACCAGGTCTCTCTGTTTTTCCCTTTGCACACGAGGTCTCTCTGTTTTTCCCTTTGCACACCAGGTCTCTCTGTTCCCTTTGCACACCAGGTCTCTCTGTTCCCTTTGCACACCTGCTCTCTCTGTTCCCTTTGCACACCAGGTCTCTCTCTGTTCCCTTTGCAGAGCTGGTGTCCCATGAGCAGAAGCTGTCGGAGAGCCTGGACACTGCCCTGACCTCAGCTCTCAGCTCCATGCCCTCCTTCACGGCCAAGCTGATGAAGAGCCAGCAGCAGGCTCCAGGAGAGGGGGGCTGCAGCAGTTCCTGGAGCCTGGGCACAGTCCTTGGTGAGCAACAGGCACCTCTGGAGCACCTCTGGGAGCTGGGGCTGGGTTGACAGGGAGCATTGTTCAGACTCCAGACTTTTATTTATTCCGTATAAAAATATTACATTGCCTCCCAGCGAGCTTTACTTCACAATCCTTGCCTCTGTCTCAGCAGTTTTGCTGGTTTATTGTCCCACTGAGGCAGGTGAGCCCTTGCTGACCCCCACAAGGTGTGGGGTGTTGTCCATGCCCAGGGTCAGAGCAGGCTGTGGCACCGGTGCTGTGATTTTCCCATGTTCCTGGCTGTCTGTGCTGCCCCTGGATGATCTGGGATGCACACAGTGCTCAGCCTGCTCCAGCTCAGCTCAGACTGTTCTCAGAGCTCTGCAGTTTGGGCTGAGAGGTTCAGTGGTGCCTGTGAGCTGTGTGGAGCAAGGGGAGCTGCCACGTGGGTGGAGAATGAGTCTGCTGTGAGATGTAAACCCAGCAAATACTTCCAGTGCTTGGAAGGGCCTTGGAAAAAAAGAGGGAGAGTCACTTTTTATACAGACTGGACAAGGGGGAATGTATGTAAACTAAAAGAGTAGGGTGAGATTGGATATTGGGAAGAAATTCTTCCCTGTGAGGGTGCTGGGCCCTGGCACAGGGTGCCCAGAGAAGCTGTGGCTGCCCCTGGATCCCTGGAAGTGTCCAAGGCCAGGTTGGGCATGACTTGGAGCAGCCTGGGACAGTGGGAGGTGTCCCTGCCATGGCAGGGGGTGGAATGGGATGGAGGCTTTATGGTCCCTTCCAACCCAAACCATTCCATGATTCTTTGAAACACCGTGTGACATCCAGCCCTCAGCAGGAGCAGGTGACAGCAGCAGCATCTCAGGCCAGCCAGCTGTGTGTGTGCCCAAAATCCCATCAGGATTGAGTGTACATAATCCAGGCTGCCCAGCCACCCACCCACCTGCTGCCCAGCCACTCCTCCAGCTGGGCATGCATTCCCAGAATGATTCCTTTGGGGTGCAGGGAAGCACTGAGCCTTCTCATGTCCCTCCACATGTCCTGGTTCTCTTCCCTGGGTGAGGCTCTGCCTGCCCAAGGCTCAGAAGTGGCTTCAGAGGGACCCTGGGAAAGGCTGTGTCTGTCTGTCCATCTGTCTGTGTCTGTTTTTCCCTCTCTCCCCCTCGCCACACAGCTTCTGCTGTTTCACAGTGACATTTCAGCTCTTCATCTTTTTCCAGTCCCCTCTGAAATTGCTGCTGTTGGAGAGCTGAGCAGCCCTGGATGGGTGGTGTGTGACAGGAATGCAAAGTGACCCCTCAGCTGTTCCACCTGGGAATGGCAGCGGAAGGGAGGCTGATTTAGTCTCAGTAAAAGTGAAAAGCCCTTTTTTACAGTCATCTGTCCTCAATTAAAAGCCTGATTGTGCCAGTGCTGATGTGATCCATCCCTTTCTGAGCACAGCCTGCCCTGGAAGCTGGACCATTCCCTTTCCTTGTGGTGATGACAGGAGACTGGCACAGTCCTGAGTCACAGCTGTGGCACACCAAGGCTGGCCCAGCCTGGACTTCTCACACTCCCTGCCTAATCCCCTTCTCCTGTCCCTTTGTTCCAAACTCTCCAGCTGTGCCAGGGGAGGTTCAGGCTGCAGGGATCAGACTTTGGGAGGGGCTGCCCAGGGAATCACCAGGAAAGCCTGGACACTGTGCTGTCGCTTCACTCAGTAATCCCCGAAGCTTTTTCCAACCTGCTGATTCTCTCATTCTGGATTTGCAGAGCACGGCAGGAGCAGCCAGAGCCAGGGATGTGCTTCCTGTGGCAAATCCTTCTCCTGCTACTTCAAGGCGGAGCCCGTGTACCAGCTCCCCTGCGGGCACCTGCTGTGCCGGCCCTGCCTGGCCGAGCGCCAGAAGGCTCCGGCGTCCCCCATCCACTGCGGCAGCTGCAAGAGGGCTGCGGCCAGCCAGGACGTCAGGAGAGTTCACTTCTGAGCCCCGGGGCTGCCGGCAGGACGAGAAGGAGCTGCTGCTGTGCCCCGTGTCCACACGGAGCCGCCCGGGAGCCGCAGAGTGCAGAGGACTCGGTCTTGTGGTTACGGAGTAAATGGGGGTGGGGGGTTAGAGCCCGAGGATGACAAAAGCCATAGCTTCTTTATCAAGGAATATGTATTTATCCAGGACTGGTGTCCAAGCACTGCCCCGGGGCTCAGAGGTTTAGCACAGGTGCCTTTTGGACCAGCTCAGCTTCCCCCCTGTGGGTTCAGCCACGTTTGACCAGCAGCCACCCGGCTGTGGAGCAGGTAAAGCCCTTGTGAGTGACAAACAAAGCCCCCCTCTGGCTTCCTCCCCTTCCCCACCTCGCTCTCCCTCCCTGCTGGGAGTGTCTCACCCTGGAATCAGCAGGAGAGGCCGTGGCTCAGGTGTGAGGAGCTGGCAGTGATCTCACCCTGCTCATCCAGACTCTTGTAGAAAAGCCATCCCATCCCACCCTCGGTTTATGTCGTGTGAGCAGCCCAGCTCCTGGCTGGCTGATAGACATTTAAGCCTTAATAAAATGTTTAAAGTCAGGTTCTCTCTGTGTCTGGCTCCTAATTGATCTCATCCTGAGGCTTAATGGTGTCATGGAGTGAATCTGTTGGCAGAGGAGGAAATAAACAGGCTGGAAAAAGCCAAAGCAACAGGGAGGAGCTGCAGGCCAGGGGTTTTCAGAGGGGCTCTGGCAGCAGCCTCGTGCATCACAGGGATGAGACTCAGACACCTGCACCCACGGGGGCTTCAGAGAGCTGCTCACAAAAAAGCCAGACAAAAAACGATTTGGACGTGTCCTGTCCTGGATGTGCCAGGGTGAGGTGACATCAAAGGCTTGTCACCTCCACAACCCCCTGCTGGTGCCACTTAATTGATGTTCTGGGCCATAAGGAGCTGACTCCAGCTGACTCAGCTCACCTTGGTCACACTTTTTATTTGCCTTCGAGAGATACCTGAGCAAAGTTGTCGTGTTCTGGCACGGGAAGGAGCTGCTCATCCCTGGAACACAGCTTTGTGCTGGCCCCACGCTGATCCTGACCCCGTCTGCGTCAGCAGGAGCTCACAGCCCGTCTCCATTCCCAGCAAAAATAGAAAATCACGCTTCTTAAAATAATAAACACTCATAAAACAGGCACAAAATTCTTAAAAGCCCCACGATTCAGAGGCAGTAAATCCACTCCATTGCAGTGGTGGTGTCGTGTTTGCAGTGAGCCATCCCGGGCTGATTCAGCTCTCACACCTCCCCCAGGGAAAGGGAGAGGATGGGTGGCTGCCTCTGGATCCCAGAGCCACCAACCACAGCCAGCAAAGCTTGGATGCTTCCAAAGCTCTTCCAGTGCCCAAAAGTTCCTTGTGGTGTGTGAGGGTGGGCAGTGATCCAGCTGGGAGCCATCCCAAATTTCCTCCAGGTTCCCTTTGTTCTGCAGGGAGGGGCAGGAGCCACACGGAGCAGGGGTTGAAGGGAAGGAGTGGTGTTGGGACACCAGGGCTCATCTCCACCTCACTGCAGGTTCTCAGAGCCTTCATCCCCCAGTTTCTCCTCCTTAACCCTCTGGGACCCTTGGCAGCACATTTCACCTGCTGTGTCCCCTCTTGCAGAGGATCCAGGGATGAATTTACCTCTGCACCCACATTTTGGAGCTCCTGCTCCAGGATCACCTGCCCCACCTGGCTGTGAGTCCCCCCAAAACCCCTGTGGGCAGCAGGGTCCCTCTCTGCCCCCCAAGCTGGGGGGTGACACAGAGCCAGGAATTTCCTGTGCCTGGACCCACAGCAATCCCTCTCCAGCTCCCACAGGGATGCCACCAGCACGTTTATTCCCATCCCCAAGCCTGCTCTCTCCCTGGGAGCTGGGAAATGGAACTGATTGCAGCCTGAGCAATTTCCTCTAAAGCATTCGAGCATTTTTTGGACAAATCCATCCCTTGTTGGTCAGTGACCTCCCGGCGTGACGTCCACGCCCCAGCAGGATGGATTTGCCCGTGGAAATGATCAGAGCAGCGCCCCAGCCAGTCTTGACGTTGCCTGTGCTGCCTTCAAAGAGGCATCAAAGCTGTTTTCCAGCTGTCAGGGAAGCAGAGGAGCATCTTTAACTGTGATGAGAGGGGAGGAGGTGCAGGATCCTCCTCCCCACCACCCGTCAGCCACGGGGCCACGGTGACAGTGACAGATCCATTTGAGGAGCATTAGAGCCCCCAGGCAGGAGCAGGGAGCTCTCCCTTGCCAGCCTGAAGCCTTCAAGAAATTTCTCCTTCCCTGCTGCATCCCCCTCCAGCCACGGCAGAGGCAGGAAATGCACAGAGCAGTGAAATTCATCCCGTTTTCCAGCATCCCTCTGGTTTATCCTGGTGGAATGTTATCACTACAAATCAGTGAAATTCATCCCATTTTCCAGCATCCCTCTGGTTTATCCTGGTGAAACTTTGGCCCTGGGAGCTGTGTGTGCTGCAGCCAAGCTCCATCACCTCCATCCCTTCTCCTGCCCCAAAGGGGCTCCCACAAACCTCGCTGGGGGCTCCAGAGATAACGAAGCTCCTGCTGTTGATGAAGGAAGGGGGAGGTTCAGGTTGGATATTTGGGAAGATTTCTCCATGGAAAGGGTTGTCCAGCCCTGGCACAGCTGCCCAGGGCAGTGCTGGAGTCCCCATCCCTGGAGGGATTTAAAAGCCATGGGGATGTGGCCCTTGGGGACATGGATTATTGGTGGCCTTGGCAGTGCTGGGGGAATGGTTGGATTTGATGATCTTGGAGAGCTTTTCCACGGCCCTTGGGGACATGGATTATTGGTGGCCTTGGCAGTGCTGGGGGAATGGTTTGATTTGATGATCTTGGAGAGTTTTTCCAACCTCAAAGACTCCATGATCTCCATGGCTGAGCCCCTCTGGCAGCCCCAGCCCCTTTGCTGGCGTCCACAAGAGCTGGGGCTTGGCTGAGCAAGGGGGCAGATTTGAGGGTGCTGCCCCATTCCCAATCCCTTTGGGATTTCCCTCATTCCCGAGGGGAGCTGGGATGGGGATGGCAGCCACTGGCACCCTGCTGAGTGCCCTGGCACCAGCCACAGCCTGCGGGGGCTCTTAGGGGATCAGGGGCAGCCTCTGGAGAAGAGCAGGGACGTGGCAGAGCAAACCCAGTGCTGCAGACAGAGGAGGGACCCTGGGGCTGCTGTGGGAGGATTTGGGGTAGGAATCTGAGTAACCCAAGGCCTCTGTTGGGAGCAGGGTGTGGGATGGGGGCCCAGCAGTACCCCGGGTACCAGGGAGCATCACAGCCCAGCAGGGCTGGCTCTGCCCACCCCTGGGAACCCCCCCGGGATCCCTTATCCCATGACTCACCCCAGGTGACCCCAATCTTTTCCTCCCCAACCCCCCTTTTTGTGTTTCCTACCCCTCTCCCCCTCCCCGTTCCCACCTCATCCTCCCCTTGATTCCCGTAAGTGATTCTGCCTTGCTGCTGCAGAGCCTCTGCAACTCGGAAAAACATTTTATTAACCTTCCTTGACTTTAAAGAGCATAATTACATTTTAATCTCATATTCCCGCGTTATCATTCCAGACACAGAGTCATTTGAATGCAGATCGTTCCCGGCTAATGTAATTTTACGATACAGTAATGAAGAGACGGAGCACGAGCGCCTAACACCCAATTTAGAGCTGACATTTGGGGTTCTTTTAAAGAAAAGTTTTCCCAGCCGAGGGCTTTTGCGTCCTCCCCGGCCCTGCAACGTAAGTGGGATTGGGCTCCCGCTGTGCTGGGATGGGCTGGGATGGGGGAGAGAGGCTGGTGCTGATGATGCCGGGCGGTAAATCCCCCGCGGCTGCCCCGCGTGGGTGATTCAGCGTCACGGGGCAAAATCTGGGAACTCGCCGCTCCCCCGGTCCCAGGGAGAGCTGAGTCAGGGGCTGCGGCCACCCTCACCCCTCTGGAAGGGGGGAAATCGCCCTCGTGTCACCCAGCAAAGCCCCCAAGCCCAGGGCTGTCACCCCCCGGGCTGAGCCGTGCTCCAAAATCACAGGAGCAGGCTGGGACCCCCCAGCACTGATACATAAGATGCTTCCCTTTGTGCCTCAGTTTCCCTTTGGGGGTGCTCTGGGGTTCAGCCCCCTCCAGCGTTACTTCCTGTGGAGCTTTTCAGAGCACTTGGAAACAAACAGCAAGGTTTTCCAGGGAGGATTGCAGCGGGATCCATTTCCTTTGGGATGCTCAGGCAGAGCAGCCCCTTCCCCACCCGGGGTACCACCATTCCCCTCCCTCTAAATGGGGCTGGGGTGTTTGTCCAGCAGAAAAGGGATGTTAATGAGGGGGAGAAAATGAGGGAAACTAATGAGGGGCAGGGGAGAAACATGTTCAGCCACCCCAAGTGACGTCCAGGCTGATTTTTATGGTTCTCTGCCTCAATTCCCCACCTTATGTGAGGATGAGTGAAGGATAAAACCACTCCAGAGGTGGGACCACAGCTGGCAGCACCCCCACATTGTCCAGCCTCCCCAGACAAACCCTCCTGATCACTGTCAGCCAGTGCCAGCAGTTTTTTGGGGTGGAGAAGCAGAGGGTGGATACTCACAGGCACGGGATTCCTCTCTGCACATTAATTTCACTTTGCTGAGGTTGCCCCGGGTGCGGCTGGAAAAGGGATCTGGGAACAGCAGGAATGTTCATGGCTGGATGGGGCAGGGGTTGCTGATGGTGTTTTTCCTGTACAGATGGTTTTGGCAGCCCATGGGTGACGTGAATGTGCTGGTACCAACCCCAGAGGTGCCTTTTCTTTTGCACCCCCCTCTCCCACTGCTTTCCCTCCCTTCTGGTTTTTTGGAGAAGAGGGGGAAGTGGCAGGAGAGCCGTGGGTGGCACTGATGGATCACTTTGGGGACAGGGTCCTGCCCTGCACCCCCATGCTGCAGCCCAGCCCCTGGGTTTGGGGTGTTTTTGTGCACCCAGGGGTCTCTCCCAGCCCCAACCCCGTCACTCTCCTCCAGTATCCCCTCCCAGAGCAGCATCAGTCAAAGCAGCATCCCCAAAGCAGCATCCCTCCCTAAATCAGCATCCCCAAAGCAGCATCCATCCCTAAATCAGCATCCCCAAAGCAGCATCCCTCCCTAACCAGCATCCCCAAAGCATCATCCCTCCCCAGAGCAGCATCCCTCCTGGGCCAGCATGCTCCAAACAAACACCACTTCCCAAACCATCCCCCCTTCAGAGCAGCATCCCTTCCCAAACCAGCACCTCTCCCAAAATCTGCATTCCGTCCTTCCAAAGCAGCATCAATCCCAAATCAGAATCCTCCAAATAAACAACCCTCTCTAAAGCAGCACCTTCCAAACCCTTATTCTTCCCCAAATTAGCATTGCTCCCTGACCAGCATCCCTCTGAAACCAGCACCTCTCCCAAAATCCACATCCATCCCAGACCAGCATCACCCCCAAACCAACACCCTTCCCAAAATCTGCATCCTTCCCAGACCAGCATCACCCCCAAACCAACACCTCTCCCAAAATCTGCATCCTTCCCAAAACCACATCTCCTAAATGAACATCTGTCCCCAAATTCACATCCCTCCCCAGACTGCAGCTTCCAAACCCCCATCCCTCCCCAAACCAGCACCTTCTGAAGGATCATCTCTCCCTGAATCCACCCCCAGTCCATCCAGTGCCCCTTCCCAAACCCATCCCAGGGCCAGCCAAGGGTGGGATTCGCCAGCCCCGAGTGCTGCTGCACTGAATCATCTCAATTACAGATTTGCTTGGATGCGATTTGGGAAAAAAGAAAAAAAAAAGAAAAAAAAAAAAGAAAAAAAGGAAAAACAACAAAAAAACCCAACCCATCTAAAAAAAAAAAAAAAGGAAAAACAACAAAAAAAAAACCCAACCCATCCCTCTTCTTCCTCCTCCTCCTCCCCTGGGAAGGGGTGATGGCAGCATAAATAGCAGCTCCCTCAGCACGGGGCCAGACGCAGCTGGAGCAGCTTCCCCTGGCACGGCCGCGGGCACCCTGCACCATGGCAGAGCCTTCGCTGCCCCTCTCCTTCCTCTGCCTCCTCGCCTTGTCCTCCGCCTGCTACATCCAGAACTGCCCCCGGGGCGGGAAGCGGGCGCTGGCGGACACAGCTCTGCGACAGGTACGGGATGGGCGCTTGGGGACACGGGATGGAGCTTCGGGAGGGACACGGTGACCTGGGGGTGATCCCTGCCACCTCTGGCACCGCTGGCTGTGCCACGCTGCCGGGAGCAGAGGGGTTTTTGGGTGGCAGGGGGACACGCGATGGGGCAGTGGCGGGGAGTGACAGCTCCAAAGCGCTGTTGGCACCTGGAGAAGAGGCTGGGCTGGGGGGAGCAGGACAGGACAGCGCACGGAGAGGGGACAGGGAGGTCATGGGGACACCCCAAAGCGGGGACACGAGGTCACCGTTGCTGGTGGCAGTGTGGCACCTCCAGGAGCTGGTGGGGAGCTGCTTTCCATACCCGGGGGGGCATTCTCGCGGGGGTTTCTGATCCAAGGGGATGCAAGGAGGGTTTGTTCGGGGTGCGGGCACTGAGGCAGCTCCTTCCCGCAGTGCCTGCCCTGCGGTCCCGGCAACAGAGGGAACTGCTTCGGGCCCGGCATCTGCTGCGGAGCGGAGCTGGGCTGCTACCTGGGCACGGCGGAGACGCGGCGCTGTGCCCAGGAGGATTTGCTGCCCTCGCCCTGCCAGCCCGGCGGGCAGCCCTGCGGCTCCGGGGGCCGCTGCGCCGCGCCCGGCATCTGCTGCACCGCCGGTAACCGGGCACCGACACCGCGGAGGGGACACCGGGGAGGGTGGGGAGCAGGGAGGGATGGCAACGGGGAGGGCTCGGCAGGTAAAGGCTGTCTGCTGGTGGGGTTTGTAAAGGTTGTCTGCTGGTGGGGTTTAGTTTTGGTGGGGGGGAAAGTGAGGGGTGGAATGGAAGCGTTCGGAGATAATTTGGGGAGGGTTGGATTCAGGCTGACTGTAGGGAAGGAATTGTTCCCTGTGAGGGTGGGCAGGCCCTGGCACAGGGTGCCCAGAGAAGCTGTGGATGCCCCTGGATCCCTGGAAATGCCCAAGGCCAGGCTGGATGGGGCTTGGAGCAGCCTGGGACAATGGAAGGTGTCCCTGCCCATGCCAGGGAGTGGCACAAGAGGTTTTTTGAAAGTCCCTTCCAACCCAAACCATTCTGATTTAAAGGATTGGGCTCGCAGCTCCTTGCTGACCCACCACGAGCTTTTCCTGGCCAGCACATCCTCTCTGATGTGCCAGAAATTCCAGCCCCGCTCCCTGCTTAACAGGAGAGATAATCTGGAGCACGAACCGTGCTGCCACCAAGCCCTTCCCCAGCCGAAAACGAGCCCCTGACGATCCCAAATAACCTGTTCCACGGGCACGTTTTGCTTCCTGCGGCAGACACGTGTGCCATGGACAGCGGCTGCCTGGACGAGGGCAGCGAGGGCGCTCAGGAGGCGGCGGAGGAGGAGAAGAACCTGACGGTGCTGGATGGCTCGGCCGGAGATCTGCTCCTCAAGCTCATGCACTTGGCAAACCGGCAGCAGCAGCAGGGCAAGCACCCCCTGCTCTGAGACCCCCCCAACCCTGACCGAGCCCCCCACCTCGGCTCTGTACATAGGAGACCCAATAAAAGCCCTCGTGCACTGTGGTGGCCTCGTCCTGGGCGCTGGGGGTGGCTCCTGGGGATCTGTCTGGGGCTCAGGATGGGGGTGCTGGAGGGTCCTTCTGTCCCAGATCCCCGCAGAGTGCAGGTGGTTCGGCTGGGCTGGGTGCAGGATTTGGGCTCTGTCATTTTAGCTCCTGGTTCCGGGAAGGAGCTCGGGCAGAGCTGGAATTTGGGATCTGGAGTCCCACCCAGCAGCATCCCCAGCCCCAGGGGACTGGGGACAGCTGGGGTGTGCCACTGTCACCTTACCTCTTTGGGGCAGATTTGGGGCCTCGCTGCCTTCAGCAATCAGCACAGCATCTACTAAAAATGATAAAAAGTAAGGAAAACATTTTTCCTTGGAAAAAGCACCCCAAATCCCTCAAGAGCAGAGAGTTTTGGGCTCCCAGCTCTAAAGACCCCCTCCAGGGCTGCTCTCATCTTTCCCCATCCCCTCTGGATCCCAACAGGGAGGATCAGTCCCCGTTATCCCCTAGTCATCCCCAGAATTTGGGGTATCCCACCCCTCTCCAGGCTCTCTTACCCTGCGGGGTCCTTGCTCCGAGGTCTCTCCGGGCTGGGACTGGCCATGGCACAGGGGACAACTCGTCCTTTATACTGTCCCTGAGGGAGGTGGCACCTCCGGGGAGGTGGAGCTCCCTGGCACAGCGGGATCCATCCTGCCCACGGCAGCTCCCTGCAGGGAATGCAGGATTGGTCCAGGACCTGCTTCCCACAGCCGGCATCTGATCCCAGCCCTGGGGATGGGGGCCACCCCAAATCACCCCAAAATCATCGGGAAAGGGGTGACACCAGCATGGATGAGGGACTCCAAGCTGGGATGAGGGAATTGGGCTTTCAGCCCAGCTCTAGCACTTTTCTTGGACTTTTCCAAGAAGCAGGATGTGAACCCCCAACATTCCTGCAGCACCGGGAATGTGTGACTGAGCTGGGAATGCTCCATCTGAACATCTCAAAATCAGGCAAAAATCGAGTTCCCAAAAAGCACCAGGGGCTGATAACTGGGGTTTTTCCATATTTGTCTCCCTGAGACACGTCCTGCAGGGGTCTGGGCACCCCTGGAGCAGCCACAGGGGCTCTGGGGTGACAATTCCCTCCCTCCACGCTGTGCTGCAGCCGGAGCTGAGCTGCTGGGACAGCACGCAGCAGGTGCTGAGCCCCATTTCCAACCCATTACCATGGATCCCAGTGCCTGCCTTGTCCCCAGGGACTGGGACTGACCCCGGGTGGGTGACAGGGACCCGGCTGCCCTCGTGCCAGCCTCGCTAAGTGGTGGATTTTGAAGCAAGCCAGAGGGACAGGAAAAGGTCATGGCTGTCCAGCTCTGGGCTGCCTAATTCCCAATTAAGCCAGTGAAGGGTAATGATCTCAGTGGACATCAAGGTTTGTCCTCAGCAAGGAAATTTATTCAAGCTGGGAAGCTCCTAATTGGGATAAGGAAGGCAAGGGGCTGGGGTGAGCAGGACCTTGGGTGGTTGCGTCAGCCTTCGGCCTCATCCTCAGCGCTGCTTCTCAGGGAGGAGGAGGGAGGGCTTTGTCTGCTGGTGATGTGGCTCAGGACACCTCACTGAATCCCTGTGTGCAGCTCCAAGGAGGAGCAGTGGGGAAATTTGGGATTTCAGGTCTTTGCCCGGGAGGTTTGGTGTTCTCAGGTGGCTTTGGAGCTGTTGGATGAACACGGGTGGGGATGGGCTGGGTGTCACTGTTATCCCAGAGCAGGATGAGCCCAGTGCTGAGCAGCCCCCAAAGGCCAGGCACGGATGGGTGGACAGGACCAACAAGGACAACCCCATGGATGATCCCAAAGGATATGGGGTTGCTTCTTCCCACCCAGAGGGATTTGAAGCCAAGGGAAACACACACCTCTCTCACCCCACTCCTGGGTGGACACATCCCACCTGCAGCTGCCTTCCTTCATCCCTACCCTCCCCATGCCAGAGGGGCTCCCAATGGGACAAACCACAGCTCAGCAGCCCAAAGTAGCTGCCAGAGGAGGGCCCCAAGCCCAGACTCAATCCACAACCTCCACACGTCCATCCACAACATCCATATGCCCATCCAGCTCCATCCACAACTTCCATGTCTATTCACAACCTCCACACGTTCCTCCAGCTCCATCCACAACCTCCACACGTCCATCCACAACATCCATATGCCCATCCAGCTCCATCCACAACCTCCATATGTCTATTCACAACCTCCACACATTCCTCCAGCTCCATCCACAACCTCCACACGTCCATCCACAACATCCATATGCCCATCCAGCTCCATCCACACCCTCCATATGTCTATTCACAACCTCCCCCCGTTCCTCCAGCTCCATCCACAACCTCCACATGTCCATCCAGCTCCATCCACAATCTCCACACATCCCTGCTGCTGCCAGGCTCATCACAGAGGAGCAAACCAACAGCTCGTCCTTGACCTCACGTCCTCGACCTCCGGCTATTAGCCTTGCCCTCTGCTGTGGGCAGCAATGCCTTGTGGTTTTTAAGGAACACTGGTGACGCCGGTGCCAGAATCCCTAAGTAGGAGCCAGGACTATAAATACAGGGCCAGCTGTTGGGATGAGCAGCCAAAATTCCCCCCATCCCGCCGCTATGTCCTGCAAGGCTCTGGCCCTCTGCCTCCTGGGGCTCCTGACTCTCTCCTCCGCTTGCTACATCCAGAACTGCCCCATCGGGGGCAAACGCGCTGTGCTGGACATGGACATCAGGAAGGTAAGGTCCTGGCGGCTCGGGGCGCTCCCAACCCCATCCTTCCCTCCTCCCAACCTTCCTTTCCCCCGTTCCCCGAGCAGTGCCTGCCCTGCGGTCCCCGGAACAAGGGCCACTGCTTCGGGCCCAACATCTGCTGCGGGGAGGAGCTGGGCTGCTACATCGGCACCTCGGAGACGCTGCGCTGCCAGGAGGAAAACTTCCTGCCCACCCCCTGCGAGTCGGGACGCAAACCCTGCGGCTCCGGGGGGAGCTGCGCCGCTCCCGGCATCTGCTGCAGCACCGGTGAGGGAGCACGGGATCCCGGGATCTCTGTCCTGAGCCCTCGCACACCCGGGAGGGAATCCAGGGTTCTTAGAACAGTGAGACAGGGGAGGATGCCCAAGGGATTGTCTTTGTCCCGTCCGTGTGTCTATCCATCGCCCCGACAGCCAGACCACGCTCCATGAGCTATCCAGACCCCAGGGAAGGGATGAGACCGGGAGGGTTTGGGGCAGAGGGAAACAAATTTTGGGGGCTGAGCAAGTGCAGGAGCCACGTCCCCTCCTGCTCTTCGTTTTTCCTCAAAATCCCCCCTCCTTCCTAAACTACAGAGATCCTGCTGTAAATCCCAGGAAGCAGCAGAGAACGGAGTGAGCACGAGCTCATTAAACCCCAGTGCCGGGGGGTCTCTGGATGTTTGAGGGATTTCTGGGCTCTGCTTTTGTGTGTCCCTGGGGGCTGTTTCAGGGATCTCTAGGGGCTGTTTTAGGGGTCCCTGGGAGTTAGTTTGGGGAGTCCTTGAGGACTGTTTCAGGGATCTCTGGGAGCTGGTTCAGAGGGTCCCCAGGGGCTGTTTTGGGGAGTTCCTGGGGGTTGTTTCAGGGATCTCTGGGAGCTGGTTCAGAGGGTCCCCGGGGGCTGTTTCAGGGATCTCTGGGGGCCGTTTTGGGGGTTCCCTGGGGTCTGGTGGGTGCTGCCTGGTTTCACACTCCCCCCTTTCTCCCCTCAGAGGGCTGTGGCACTGACTCATCCTGTGACCAGGAGCTGCTGTTTGTGTAGCCCACCCGGGAGGGATCCCGCATCCATCGCTGCCCCAGCCCCACTCCAGGCTGTGAGTCAGACTGAAGTGATGAGCTTAATTAGAAATAAAACTTGGACAGAAAAACAATCCAGACATAAGTCTGTGGGTTTTGTGTGTTCGTCTGGTTGAGGTGCAGGCTCGGGAGAAGAAGCCACTTTTAGGGAAAAGTGGAAGTAAAAAGTGAGGGTTTCGGGTCAATGAACTGAGGGAGGGAGGGAGGGAGGGAAGGAGGGACCTGCAGACCATGGCTCAACACTGGGCAGCCCAAAACCAGAAGTTTTAGGACAAAGCTAACAGCCTGCAAGACCCCAACAACCCAGAACACCCAAAGTCATTACAATTTTATCTCTACCTTCAGTGGTGATGAATAAATTAAGCCTAAAGGGAAGAATAAGGAGACACCAGAAATCCTGGATCATTCAGACACATTTTCTTATTCAGCCACACCAAGGGATGTGCAAAGGAGGGTTTGAAGTGTGAAATCAAGATTACAATTAATTCCTTCCCCCAACAACAAAAAAAGGGAAGGTCAGTGTTTCCTACAAATTCATTCAGCCCTCGTTTGCTTTTGGAAGCATCCAGAGGAGCTGACAGCGAGGAGCTGAGCCAGGCTCTGCCTCGGGACTGCTCCTGCTCCTGCCCACACGCTGTGTGTGAAGGCAGCAGGGATCCAAACCCGTGGGAGGTGGGATCACAGGCACAGCAACAGGGCTGAGCCAGGCTGCTGGAGCCTCCAAGTTTCCCCTCACCCCCTTTTCCCACAGACGTTAACCCTTCGGAGGCAGCACAGCCAGACCCCTTCTCCACCACTTCTCTGGCCAATTTACACATTCCAAGGAAGGATCTGTGTTTTCTGGGGGGCTCTGGACACAAGGCAGGCCGGGAGCCCCCTGCCAGGGCTGCTATGAGAGCACCGTGCGCTTGACGATCCGCCCGTTCTTGTCGATGGCGAAGTTGTAGTTCCGTGGGTTGTCCAGGCACTCCTGGATCCGTGCCTCCAGGTTCTCGGGGGTGATGAAGTTTTTGGCTTCCTCCTGAAGCAAACGACAAGGATTGTCCCCCTCAGGATTATCCCACCCTGCTCCCAGAGCTCTGGCTCAAGCTCTCTCCCATCCATGCGCTGTCAACACCCCTGGAAGGTGCTGGCGCTTTTGTTCCCAGCTGCCAGCTGAAAAATCTGTGGAAAACAAGCCCACGGCTTCCACATGGCTCCCTGGCAGGGAATTCTGGCAGCCTGCTTCCCAGGAGGCACCAGCTGCTCTTACCTGCAGCTGGAGAACCTCCTTCTCCTTCTCCTCCAGGAAAGCCTCCATTTTCCTGGCCTGTTTCTCGGCAATCTCTGACTTCCTCCTCTTCTGCTCCTCCTCTTCTTTCCTGAGTCTCTCCTCTCTGCTAGACAGAAGGAAAATCTGATGGAGGAGGTGACATATCCATCCTCAGGAGAGCAGGAGGCTGCCCAGAGCATCTTGACTTGGCCCTCAGCAGCAAAAGGCACAGGAACCACGACAGCTGCACAGGCAGATTAATTTAAAAAGGTCAGGATTTCCCAGTCACTGTGATATCTTATAAAAATCCCTTTGCCAGGATTTTTTCTCCTGAGAAGCTGAGAAGCCTCAGAAGAAAAGAGAAACAATAATTACCTGCTGCTGTGGAATGCCACAGGTGCATCTTTCATTGGTCCATGTGGATTGTTTTTACTTGATGACCAGTGATGGTCCAGCTGTGTCAGACTCTCTGTCTGTCACAAGTTTTTCTTATTCATTCCTTTACATTCCTTTCTAGTTTTCTGATGGATCCTTTCTCTCTATTCTTTTTAGTATAGCATTTTAATATAATATCATAATAAAACAAATCAGCCTTCTGAAACATGGAGTCAAGATTCTCATCTCTTCCCTCGTCCTGGCACCCTCGAACACAACGACAGCCAGAACCACAGAATCATTAGGGTGGAAGAGGCTGTGTCCTCTTGTCCTCTGCTCCCAGGCTGCAGATCCTGACCCATCCTGGCTGCACCCTCCTGTCAGGGAGTTGTGGAGTGACAAGGTCTCCCCTGAGCCTCCTTCTGCCCAGGCTGAGCTCCCTCAGCTGCTCCTACCAGGACTTGAGTTCCAGACCCTTCCCCTGGACACACTCCAGCCTCTCCATGTCCTTCCTAAACTGGGAGCTCAGAACTGGACACAGCACTCGAGGTGTGGTCTCACCAGTGCCGAGCACAGGGGAAGAATCCCTTCCTTGCTCCTGCTGGCCACACCATTCCTGATCCAGGCCAGCAGCCATTGGCTTTCTTGGCCACCTGGGCACACTGCTGCCTCATGTCCAGCCTGCTGTCCATCTGTCCCTGCAGGTCCCTTTCTGCTTGGCTGCTGTCCAGCCCCTCTGTCCCCAGCCTGTAGCGCTGCAGGGGCTGCTGTGCAGGACCCCACACTTGGTCTCATTAACCCTCATTTCCTTGGATTCAGCCCCTGGATCCAGCCTCTGCAGAGCCCTCCCGCCCTGCAGCAGAGCCACCCTCACACCCAGCTCAGTGTCACCTGCAAATCTGCTGGTGGAGAACTCCATCCATGAGGAGCACAGACATCAAACAGGGCTGGGCCCAGCCCTGCCCCCTGGGACACCTCTGGTGACTGGGAGTGACCAATCCCCACTGGGCCCGGCCATGAACCAGTTCCTAACCCAGGAATGGCCCTGCCCAAGCTTCTCTGTAGATATTATCCCAGACTCTGACTGGGCTCAGTCCTGCCTGAGCAGAAGCCAAAGCAGGCAGGGCAGTGCCTCCCTGGCCCTGCAGGGGCCGTGCTGACCTGCGAGCCCTCTGCCGGGCGTTCTCCTCCTCGTTCCAGGCCATCAGCCGCCGGTGCTCCTCCTGCTCCTCCGGCGAGCCCTCGGCAGCCAGGCGCTCCTCCCGCTTCATCTGCAGCACCTCGGCCCTGAACTCCGCCCTGCGGGAGGAGGGGAGGGCACTGAGCTCCTGCCCGGGGCTGGGAGCACAGCGGGCTCTCCCCAGACTGCCCCACAGCAGAGCCAGCCCCAGCACCCTGCCCCACGGTGATTCCAGTCCCACCATCCCCACTCTTCCCTGCCCCACAGTGCTCCCAGCCCCAGCACCCTGACCCTCCCCTGCCCCACAGCGCTCCCAGTCCGCCCATCCCCACTCCTCCCTGCCCCTCATCAATCCAAACCCCACTGCCTTTTCCCACCCCCCAGTATCCCAGATCTCCCTGCTCCTGTTACAAAGTGCTCCACAGCCACCCCTCCCCTGCCCCACAGCCCCAAATGGCCACAGGCCCGACCTTCTCCTGCCTCCCACCCCACAGCCAGCCCCACAACCCTCCCTTGTTCCACATCAGCCCCCCCAGCACTTCATTCAGCCTCCAACTCCACCCCCAGAGCCACAGCCAGCCCAGCCTTCCCTGCCCCACGGCAGCCTCGCAGCCCTGCACCTGCCCCCTGGCCCTCCAGCCACTCCTGTACCCCAGAAACCCCACAGCCAGCCCCCAGAAACCCCACAGCCAGCCCCTGCCCCACACCCTCAACCCTCCCCTGCCCCACAGCCAATTCCTCTCCCAAACCCACAACCACCCCCAGCCCTATAACCAGCCCCGACCTTCCCCAGCCCCACAGCCCGTTCCTTTCCCAAACCCACAACGGCCCCCAGCCTTCCTCAGCCCCACAACCAGCCCCAGACCAGCCCATGTCCAACCTTCCCCAGCCCCATAACCAGTCCCGACCCTCCCCTGCCCCACAGCCCATTCCTTTACCCTGCCCCCAGCCGCCCCCAGTCCCTTTCCCAGCCCCAGATCAGCCCATGTCCGACGTTCCCCAGTCCCACAGCCGCCCCCCGGCTCGGCTCCAGCCCCCCAGAACTCCCCATCCCCACGCCGGTACCGGAGAGCGCTGAGCACCAGCCGGTGCTGCCGGTACCGCTCCAGCACCACCAGCAGCTCCTCGGGGTCCACGGGCGGCGGCAGCTTCACGCGGCCCGCCTTGGACTTGGCGGGGGGGTCGTGGCGGCTCTTGCGGCCCCGCGCCGGCACCGCCCGCGGGGCCCAGGCGGGGCAGAGCCCCGGGAAGGGGCCGGGGCCCAGCGCGGCCGCCAGGGCCGGGAGCGGGACGGGCCCCGGGCGGCAGCGCCTCAGCGCCGGCAGCATGGCGGCGCCGAAGTGACGTCACGGCGCGGCGGGTGGCGTCACGACCCGCGCGCGCGGCGGCACGGGAAGGGAGGAGGGAGCGGGGCGTGATGGGAAATGGAGTTCGGGGGTGGTGAGGGACACGGGACACGGACACCCTACACGGGACAGGGGCACCCGTGGGACAGGGATAGCCAGGGGGCACGGACATCCCTGGGACAGGGACAGCCATGGGACAGGGACAGCCATGGGACACATGGACACCGGCAGGGACAGGGACACCCTACACGGGACAGGGACTCCTGTGGGACAGGGACACCCGTGGCACAGGGACACCCTCCATGGGACAGGAACAGCCCGGGGACACGGACACCGGTGGGGACAGGGACACCCTACACGGGACAGGAACAGCCCGGGGACACGGACATCCCTGGGGCAAGGACACCGGCGGGGACAGGGACACCGCCACTGGACAAGGGACAGGGACACGGGACAGGGACACAGACCCCCCCACCGGACACAGAGGCGGATCCCTGAGGAACGGGGAACCCACCGCCCACGGGACACGGCCCCCCAAACTCGGCACCCGTCCCCACGGGACACGAATTCCCGAGCCGTGTCCCAAGGACAGCCACCCCTGCCCCCCACGGGACACGCCATCCCTCTGGGGACACAAACCCCGCCCGGACACGGGACCGCAGCCCGAGGGACGCCACTGTCCCCGCGGCACAGGTGCCACCCCCTCCCACCATCCCAGGCCCAGAGCCGAGCCCCTCCATCACCAGAGCCGAGCCCGAATCCCCCCAGCCCCTTTATTCCCCTCGGGGGGTCCCGGCTCCATCCCGCGGGGGTCGCTGGCTCCGGTCAGGGGCGCAGCGCGGGCGGCTGCGGGAGAGGGACGGGGGGACTGGTCAGACCCGGGCCCGGGGACCCCCAGGATCGATCAGTCCCGGAGCCGGGGACCCCCAGGATCGATCAGTCCCGGGCCCGGGGACCCCCAGGATCGATCAGTCCCGGAGCCGGGGACCCCCAGCACCCCCAGGATCGGTCTGTCCTGGTCCAGGGGACCCCCCAGGACCCCCAGGATCTGTCAGACCCCGACCCGGGGACCCCCAGGATGGATGAGTCCCTGTCCAGAGGTCCCCCAGCACCCCCAGGATCGATCAGTCCCGGTCCAGGGGACTCCCCAGGATCGATCAGTCCTGGAGCCGGGGATCCCCAGGATCGATCAGTCCCGGAGCCGGGGACCCCCAGCACCCCCAGGATCGGTCTGTCCTGGTCCAGGGGACCCCCCAGGACCCCCAGGATCTGTCAGACCCCGACCCGGGGACCCCCAGGATGGATGAGTCCCTGTCCAGAGGTCCCCCAGCACCCCCAGGATCGATCAGTCCCGGTCCAGGGGACCCCACCAGAACCCCCAGGATCTGTCAGACCCAGACCCGGGGACTCCCCAGAACCCCCGGGATCGGTAAAACCCGGTCCCGGAGACCCCCCCAGGACGCCCCAGCCCCGCTCCCGGGGACCCCCAGCACCCCCAGGGTCGGTCAGTCCCGCTCCCGGGGACCCCCTCAGGACCCCCAGCATCCCCAGGGTCGGTCAGTCCCGCTCCCGGGGACCCCCACAGGACCCCCCCAGCCCCGCTCCCGCTCACCGGCAGCGGCTCCTCCCGCCGGGGGGGACACGGGAGGGGACGGCAGGGCCCGAGAGGGGACGGGACCTGCGGGAGGGGGGAAAAAGCAGCCGGGATGGGGGCATCACCCCGGGAGTGGGGGGAATTCCGGGGTGGATATTCTGGGAATACCCCCATGGTGAGGGGGATTCGGGAAGGAAGGTAAATTTGTGGAGAAGATAAGTACAGGGAAAAGGGGATGATCTTGGGGGGGGATAAACTGTGGGGTTATAACCCGTGGGGGGATAAATCCTGATAATTCAGGGAGGGGGAAAAACTGGGGGGGTTATAGCACTTGGGGGTGATAAACCCGAATAATTTAAGGAGGCGGATAACCTGGAGAAATGTTATCTCTTGGGGGGATAAATCCTGATAATTCAGAGAGGGGGAAAATCTGGGGGATTTTAACCCGTGGGGGTGATGCATCAGGATAATTCCGGGAGGGGGTAAAACTGGGGGGGTTATAGCACTTGGGAGTGATAAACCCGAATAATTTAAGGAGGCGGATAACCTGGAGAAATGTTATCTCTTGGGGGGATAAATCCTGATAATTCAGAGAGGGGGAAAATCTGGGGGGGTTTTAACCCGTGGGGGTGATAAATCAGGATAATTCAGGGAGGGGGTAAAACTGGGGGGTGATAAACCCAGATAATTCAGGGAGGGGGATAACTTGGGAGGGTTTATAGCCCGTGGGGGTGATAAACCCGGAGTGAGGTTTAACCTGAGGCGGGGATAAATCCAAGAACTCGGAGGGGGGATAATCGTGGGATGGGGACATAATTACGAGGGGATATATCCAGGGAGGATCATTTGGGGCAGTGTAACTCGGGCGGGGATAATCCAGAGGAGAGGAGCAGGGAGAGGGGGGGACAAAAACCCTGGGCAGGGGGACACAGCCGGGGCGGGCATCACCCCAGGAGGGAAGGGAATGACCCGGAGGGGGTGACCCGCGGGGGACAGCCTACCTGGGGGTCGCTGGGGGCCCGGAGGTCCCGCTTGCCCCCCGGGTACCAGCCGTGGGACCAGTGCTGGCCGCGGCCGCGGGGCAGGGCGCAGCTCAGCAGCAGCAGCGCCAGCAGCAGCAGCGACCCGCGGGGTGCCATGGCCGGGGGGCTGCGGGGACACGGGTGGCCCTGTCCCACCGGCATCCGCTCCGGGGACACCCCCGGGGGGGCTGAGGGAGGGTTGAGCACCCGTGGGTGCTGCCTGGGGTTCAGTAGAAGCTCAGGGGTTGAGCGGGGAGCATGGAGATGCGGAGGGGATGAGCACCCCTGGGTGGGTTTGGGATGCAGATCCAGAGGGGATGAGCACCCCTGGGTGGGTTTGGGATGCAGATCCAGAGGGGATGAGCACCCCTGGGTGGGTTTGGGATGCAGATCCAGAGGGGATGAGCACCCATGGGTGGGTTTGGGATGGAGATCCAGAGGGATTGAGCACCCATGGGTGGTGCTGGGATGGGTTTGGGATGGAGATGCAGAGGGGATGACCCAGCATCACTTTGGGGTAGGTTTGGGATGCAGATCCAGAGGGGATGAGCACCCATGGATGGGCTGGGGTGGGTTTGGGATGCAGATGCTGGAAGGGATGACCCAGCATCTCTTTGGGATGCAGATCCAGAGGGGATGAGCATCCCTGGGTGCCCTTTGGGCGGGAGAAGCTGGAGGGGCTCAGCACCCCGGGGTGCTGCGGGGGTTTGGATCCAGCATGGACACTCCCCCCACCCCCCACTGATTTGGGGCAAGCAGGACCCCCCCACCCCGAGCCCAGCCCGTGCCGTGCCCGGGACAGCCTCACCTGGGCGGGCGGGTGGTGGCGGTGCCGGTGGCAGTGGTGGCAGTGGGGGCAGTGCCGGTGGCAGTGGTGGCAGTGGCGGTGGCCGGCAGGGCAGGCACCGCTATTTGAAAGGCTCGGTGACAGTGACGTCGGCCTGGCCACCGTCCCCAGGGGGGACCGTGACCTCGCTGATGGCATCGGCCTCCCCGTGCCGGTGCCCGGTGCCTCCCTGTCCCCAAATGTGGCACCACAGAACAGCACCCCGAGACCCCTTTTTGGGGATTCCCCCCAGAACGGGCTCTTTTCCCATTTCCTAGCAGCTGGGAAAGGGATGGATCCAGACTGTCCCTCTGCAGCTCCAGGGATGCTCTCGTTGACAGGAGGAGAGCAAATTCTCTGTGCCTCAGTTTCCCTACCCCACCCCAGCGCTGATTTCCTTGGTTCTCCCCCCATTTCAAATGTGTCACCCCCAAACTGGGGCTGGAAGCTGGCAGTGGCCATGGAACCCACTGCTCCCAGCTCAGGGGATGTGGCAGAGTTCAGGAAGGGGATTCAGGCAGGATCTGGCCCTGGATTATCCCCAGCAGCTGCTCATCTCTCTGATATTTGCAGTTGGATGCAGGATGGGGCCAGGGCAGATGCTGTGGCAAAAGCTCAAGGCAGCTCCTGGGAACCCCAAAATTTCTCCAAGCCCCCTGAGATCCTGGGAACGAAGGAAAAAAGGGGAAATGGAAGGAATTGTTGGGGTGGTCCATGTCCCTGGGTGGAGCACCTGTGGGGGCAAATGAAGCCCTCCTGTTCAAGGAGGGTCCCCATTTCTTTGGGGTCACCACATTTATTTCCGAGTGTGACTGACAGCCTTGGCCCAAAACCCCCAAAATTTAGGAGTTGGAATTTATCAGCGATGGGGCTCATGAGGGGCACCAGGTGGCGGAGTGGGGATGATGGCAGCAGCAAAGCAACTTTTGGGGTGTTGTGGGTGGCTGAGGGTGCCCCCCTTGCCTGTGTGCCTCCACTAAATCCCCCTGTGAATCCTGCCTGGATGGAAAAAACTGAAAAAACTTAGATACTCTGACTCATGGACTGTTTTTACCCAGAATTTCCTAGATTTCAACCCCATCTCCTGAGCTTAGGACATCCCTGTCAATATTCCTGGGCCCTGCCACCCACCCTGTGCTGCCCATCACTGTTTGGGGTGTCCAGAGAAATCCTTGGGGTGAACCTCTGCTCCAAACCAGTTCTCCCAGTGCCTGCAGAGGGGATGGAGCTCCCCCATTAACCTGGGCATGGTGCCCCTGACTGCAGGAGGAACAAGGAAGGTGTTTCCTCAGGCACTGCTTCCTAAGAAAGAAAATAATAAAATCAACCACATTAACCTGTTTTTTTTTCCTAATATACAAGTGCTGCACCCCTGGTCCTCAGGATATTTCTTGACTTTTTGGGTTCTTCTTGAAGGAGAGCAGGCCTGGAGTGGGAATTTGGGAAAAATCCTGCCCTGGGAGGGTGGGGAGGCCCTGGCACAGGTGGCTGCCCCTGGATCCATGGAAGTGTCCAAGGCCAGGCTGGATGAGGCTTGGAGAAATCTGGGATAGTGGAAAGTGTCCATGCCATGGGAAGGGGGTGAGATTGGATATTTTATGAGATCCCTTCCCACCCAAACCATTCCCTGTGATCTCTCAGGATGCCAGGAAAAATAATCTGAAATCTCCTCCAGCAGCTGGGGCTGGAGCTCACCTGGTGCAAAGGGCAGCAGCAGGGGTGGCAGGGCCACTGTGTCACCCTCAGCCCCAACCCCTGCTCTGAAATCCAGCTCCAAACACACAGACCTTCCCTTCAGGCAGCAAAAATCCTTTTGTTTTTCTGGGGTTTCCTTTTTTTGGGGTGGAAATCCCAACATTTGGGTGCTGCTGTGTGGCAATTACAGTTTCCAAACCAGCAGTACATGGTGGCCTGACCCTGAGGGAGGAAAGTTTTTGGCTTTTGGTGTAAAAATGAGGGTATTTATATATAAACACACACACAGAATGAGCTTTTTTTTTTTCTCCTTATTTTTTTTTTAAGAGCTGACCAGCAGAAAAATGTGAAACCATTTCCCTGCAGGTTTGGAAAAGCTTGTGCTGGTGGGGGGGTTTGGGTTTTGTTTCAGATGAGATCCAGGATATCTTTCTTTCCTTTTTTTTTTTTTTTTTTTTAAAAAAAAAAGGGTTTTCTCCCCCAAAAAAAAAAAAAAAAAAAAAAAGAGATTTACAAACAAAATAACAGCCTGTATCAACTCTCCAGAAGAGAGATGGTATGACAATATTAATCCAAACATCACGCTATTTAATTCCCCAATAAAACATTGGAAAAAAAGGAGCCAACAGTATCTGCACTAACACTTTGCTACATATAAAATCTCCAGCTAATATGAAGCTTATGGTACCAACCTCTAAAACAGTTAAGATATATACACATAGGTTTGTTTTTTTTTTTGTTTTGTTTGGGGGGGGGGTATATTAACAAACAGAATATTACAAAATATTAAAGAAGGCAACTCTTCTGTCATTTGTTTCGGGGAGGGTGGGTGTGGATTTTTGTTCCTGTTTTTCTTCACTTGAAGTTGGCGTAGTCTGAGAAGGCGTCGATGTATTCCTGCACCACCTTGTAGCAGAATTCGTACTGTTCCTGTGGGGTTTGGGAGAGAACAGGCTCAGAGCAGCAAAACCCACACCTGAGACAGCACCTGAGGCTTGGTCAGGTGTCCAGAGCAGGTCCCCCCCCTTGTGACCCCCAAACCCTTGCTGGGGTGCTCATGGCAAAACAAACTCTGCTTTCCCCTTCCTGCTCTGAGGTTCTGTTTGGATCCCAAAAGATGTTTTTTCTTCTAAAACCCTTGCAAGACCTCACCCAGCCACAACCCTAGCACTGTGCAGGGTTCCACAGCCACTCCAGGACACCCTTCCAGGAGTTTCATCTCATTAATGTATGGACTGTGGTTGAGGATGTCTCCAAGGAGGTTCCTACAAATTCTGTCAGTGCTTAAAAGGCATTTGATGCCTTAACAAGAGGAAGGGGAGAGAGCTCCTGGCCCACCTTCACAGAATCACGGATCCTAGAATGGTTTGGGCTGGAAGGAACCTTAAGGACGACCTTGCTCCAACTCCTGCCACAGGCAGGGACACCTTCCACTGTCCCAGGCTGCTCCAAGCCCCATCCAACCTGGCCTTGGGCACTGCCAGGGATGATGAACCCACATCTTCCCTCTCTCCCTCTTTCATGGAGAGCAAAAACCTCGAACCAAAGAGGTTTTTGCTCAACACTGAGCCCCCAGCCCATCCTTGCTGAGGTTCTGGCGGGGCAGGAGGCACCTACCAGTGTCTGCACCATGTGTGGCCTCTGTAGTCTCAAGCTCTTGACTGTCTGAAAGACATCGAGGATGGCCTCTGCCTTCACCCTCTCCAGGACAGTGCTCAGCGCACAGAAGGTGCCCGTTCTTCCTGCTCCAGCACTGGGAAAGAGAAACCAGAGCCTGAGGGAAAACCCCTGAGAGGTTCCAAACCCCCAGAGGACAATGGAAAGCGCTGGAGAACTGGAGGAGCCAGCCCTGCCCCAGCCCCTCCCAGTTTATCCAGGACACAATTTGGGATTCTGACCAAAGCTCCTGGTGGAGCAGATCCCCTCGGAGGGGTGGCCCAGCTGCTCCAGCCAGGCTTTACCTGCAGTGCACAGTGATGGGGTGGTTGCCAGACTGCTGCTGCTGCTTCTGCACCGCTGCAATGATGTTGATCATCCCCTTCCCATCCCCGGGGATCCCAACCTCTGGCCAGCCGTGGAAGTGAAACTGCCGGATCTGTCGGCTCTTGTTCTCCTGTGGGGAGGGCACAGCTCGAGGTCAGGCTCAGGGATCTGTACCAAGAACCTGTCACTGTCATGTTTTCTGGAAAAATCCCTTCTCCAGGATTTCTCTCCTGGGAAGCTGAGAAGCCTCAGAGAAAAAGGAAAACAATATTTTCTCATCTGCTTCTCCTGTGTTTTGCTGCTTTGGAATGTGGTTTGGAGATTGTTTATCCAAAATGTGAATTGCTTTTATTTATTGGCCAATCACAGACAAACTGTGTTGAAACTCTAGAAGAGAGTCATGGGTTATCTTTATTATCTTTTAGCTTTCTGTAAGTATCCTTTCTGTATTTTTCAGTACAGTTTTAGTATAGCATTCTTTTATATTATACAGTATCATAAAATAATAAATTAGCCGTCTAAGAACATGGAGTCAGATTCATCATTTTCTTCACCTTTGTTGGGGGACCCCACAAACACCACAGGAACCCAGGGGCTCAGGGCTTTGGGATAACAATCCCTGTAGGAAAGCTGCTTGTGGAGGAGTGGCATTCCCAGGGCAAGGAGTAGGGGAAATGTGGGGAATGGGGAGCAGGAGGGAGGCTTGGTGGTGAGGGCAGCAGGAATGAGCAGCAGGACAGGGACTCTCAGGGGTGGGAGGCAGGGATACAGGGATAAAATCCCTTTGGGACAATGAGGAGCTGGTAGAACACCAGCAGGGGCTCACGACAGTGAAACCCAGGTATTGTATTTGTGGGGTTCCCAGATGAAGGAAGGAATGATGTATCTGACTTCATGTTTTTAGAAGGCTAATTTATTATTTTATTGTACTATATTATATAAAGAATACTAAACAAAACCATACTAAAGAATACAGACAGGAGACAGACAGAAGACTAGAAAGATACTGATTAATTTCGTGACTCTCTTCAGAGTCCAACACAGCCTGGCCTCAATTGGCCAATAAGTGAAAACAATTCACATGAAACCAATGAAACAATCACCTGTTGGATAAACAATCTCCAACCACATTCCAAAGCAGCAAAACACAGGAGAAGCAAATGAGATAATACTGATTTCCTTTTTCTCTGAGGCTTCTCAGCTTCCCAGGAGAGAAATCCTGGCAAAGGGATTCTGCTAGAAAACATGACTGCCACAGCCAGGAGCAGGCAGAGGTCCCCAGGAGGAGCAGGCTGGCTCTTACCCTGGTGTTGGTCACCAGCAGGTCTCTCACTGTGTAGCTCTCACACTCCTCCTCCTTCTTCAGCTCCACCGTGATGTCCCCGTAGGACACGGAGCCGTCGGACGGCCAGTACTGGGCACACTTCTCCTGAGGAAGCAGCACAGGGGGCCACAGGGTGAGTAACTCCTATTTTTCCCATGGATTTGGATAGAAGAATCTCCTGGCAGCTGCCCAACACCAGGTGGTGTTGAGCTTTACCGGATCATGCAGAACTGCACTTGTATAATCATTTAGTGACTATGATAAATGATACGATTGTTAAATGTGATGATTGTTTGGTAATTGGATATGATTATTTAATCGTAACAAGAATTATGAGAAATGATGTTTGGGGGGTTTGATGGAGATTACAGGATCCACACTTGGATGAGATCAATGCACACAATAGAACAATATAAGTTTAATAATGAGTATGTAGTTATATAATGATAAGGGTATAAAAATGTGTTCATCCCGGAGCCATGTGGGAGTCAGATTTGGGTCTGTTCCCCTGACACCCAGAGCTCTTCAATAATCATTCTGTGATTATGTGTTTCTAAACTCTAACAGTGGAATCCCACAGGCTCCACAAACTCCCAGAATCACAGACTGGTTTGGGCTGGAAGGGCCTTAAGGGCCATCCCATTCCAAACTCCTGCTGTTCACTCATTCATTTATTCCCCTGGTGTTTAGTGCAGCTGATCCCGGGAGCTCACCTGGCCTCTCTCCTCCAGCTCTGTCAGCATCACTATGGAGCAGGATTTCCACTCCCAGATCATCCTCCAGAAGTCCTCTATCGTGTGCTGCAGCGGCCCTTGGCTGGCGATGTAGGAATCCTTCTGGCGATAACCCTGGAATTTGGGAACAGGGTCAGTGCACCAGCCCAAGGAACCTCTTGGACACGGCTGGCCTACCAAGCTCAGCTCAGTTTTGGGAGGATCACATCCCCTACACAAACCTGGCTTTATTCATTTGGGTTTCCAGCACACCTAGACAATGTTGCAAGCTCTGAGTGCTGGAGCAGAGCTTTGCCTTAGCTCTAAGTGCTCCAGGTATGATTTTTATTGGGGATTTTTGGAAGAAGCAAGCAAAACTAAACAGCACTAGATGATCTTTGAGGTCCCTTCCAACCCAGACCATTCTATGATCTGTGAAAAGCAGCAGGAAGGCTGGATGACTCTGGCTCTTCCACAGCCACAAAGAGTTTTTGTTTCCAAACTCCTCTGACTCCCCTGTGCCCTCCCTGCAGACTGTGACTGCAGATGCTTCGTCATTTGGAGTTTGTCATTTAAGCAAAGTTCAGCAGAGGCAGGAAATTGAATCCTCAGCCCAAATTGCTTACGTGCCAGGGAAGCTTTCTGATGTGGATGCACAATAAGGCAGCTGCTCCTGGCTGCTCCCACAGCCACAGCAGGCACCCAGCAAAGGAGATTTCAGGGAGCAATTAATTAGGGATGCTAGGACTGGGAATAAACTGGTTTTTGTGAGCAAACCCAGTGACTGCCTTTTTGGGGAATAAAAAAATGCCCAGTGTCATTAGGAGAGGAAAAGAGAAATTGGGCTGGAGAAGAGCAGGGTCTGTGACTTGGCCAGCACTGGCATCACTGCATGGAGATCAATACTCATCCGAAATGTCTCCCTGGAGTCAACAGGGCTGCTCAGGAGAGAAGGATGTGCAATCACTTATCTCCTCCTCAGAGTGAGGACAGCACTTAACCTTCCTGCCTCTCGTCCTGCCACCACCCAGACAGGTGTAATGGGATTGACCTGGCTCCTCTCCAAGGTTTTGGGATCGTGTATTGCTTCCTTAGCTAATCTGGTGGATGTTTTCTGACCAAATGGCCATTGCTGTGGTATTTCCATGGACACATGGATCCTTTCTCCACAGCCATCAGCAGAGTCCAGAGGGGCAGAAGTGAGCCCAGGATTTGGAGGCTCTGCTCAGGCTCCAGCTCTCCTCTCTCACAAGGAGCTGGATATACCTGGGGGTTTCTTGGAGAAAGGAACCAGCACCATCCAGTGACACAAAGCAAAGTCACGTGGAGGGAGCTGTACAAAACCCATAAAAGGAATGTTTAGGATAAATTCTTCCCAAAGGAAGCAGCATGAGGTGGTTTCCACTGGGAGAAGATGGCAAGAAGATTGGAGAAGACTCACATCAATGAAGGAAGCGTTTACATAGTCTGTGTTCTCCTCCCCTCTCTTCACTGGAATGATTACTCGGTTGAACTCATCTGGAACAGAACAAAACCATCTGAGATTGGGGATAACCTGCATGGCCTTTAGCTGGGGGGTCACCAAGCCCCAGGTGGGAGACAGAGATAAGGGAAGGGGAGCACAGTGCACCTGGCTGGGACAAGGACAGTCAGCTCAACCCTCTGCCATGCCCTGGTTTGGGGCAGAGGAAGGGGATGCTGAGCTCTCCAGGGAAAGGACCTGCTCAGCACTGGGACTCTTTTCCCCTTGAGGCAGAGCAGAAAGCAGCAGAGAGGGTCATACAGGGCTGGCTGCCCATCTGTGTCCAGAGAAAGTCTGAGTATCTTCAGGCATGGAGACTCCACAATCTCCTTGGGCCAAAATGTGTTCCCTGATGTTCAGAGGGACCCTCCGTGGCCCCTTGTCCTGTCCCTGGCCACCACTGACAGAGCCTGGCTCTGTTCTCTCTGCACCCTCCCTGCAGGTGTTGATGGACAGGGATGAGGCCCCTGGAGCCCTCTCTTCTCCTTCTGAGCAGTCCCAGCTCTCCCAGCCCTTCCTCAGGGCAGAGATGCTCCAGCCCCCTCCCTGGGCTGTCCCCAGTCTGTCCATGTCCCTCTTGTGCTGGGACCCAGTGCTCCAGGTGTGGCCTCCCCAGTGCTGAGCAGAGGGGCAGGATCCCCTCCCTGGACCTGCTGGAGGTGTTTTGTGTCACACAGCCCAGGCACCACTGTCCCTTTTGTCACAAGGGCACTTTGCTGGCTCAGGTTCAGGCTGCAGTCTGTCAGGACCCCCAGGTCCTTTCATACCAAGCTGCTTTTCCACCCAGCTGGGTGCCCCCAGTCCAGACTGGTACCTGGGCTTGTCCCTCCCCAGGGGCAGCACTTTGCCCTTTTCCTTGAACATCACAAGGTCCCTGTTTGCCCCATTTCTCCAGCCTGATTCCTGTCCCCACGCCCACCAGACACTCAGCCAAACAAGCCTTACATGGAATTATCTGAAGCACCCTGTTCTTCTTCATGTTGGCTGGCAAATTGCCCGTTCTCATCTTGTCATTCTGGATTTTGATTGAAGTGAGCTTCTGCAGGGCAAGGAGCAGAGAGGATTTTCAAAGCCACCCAGTGCCAGCTGATCCCTGCACCATCCCAGCAGATCCACCAGGACAGAACAACAGCCACACTCACCTTGAACTCCTCCTCCAGCCCGTTGCTGCTGGTCCCTGGCACTTTGTTGTAGATCTTCTGGAGGTGGATCTCTAGGGAGGTCACCTCCAGCTCCGTGTCACCGTACAGATAGTGCTCCAGAAGTGCTTGGTATATGAACACATACTGCATCTGCAGGGTTGCAGGGAGAAGGAAGGAAGGAGTAAAAGGAAGTCTGAGTCTCTCTGAAATCTTCCTTTTTAAAATTGGTCTCACTGCTCGTAACTGCATCTCTATCCATACAAGTTACTTTGCTTTTTTTCCCCTGCTCCTTTTTTTCTGCCATGTTCCATGCCCAGTGAGAACATGCTGAGGGCAAACCCACCAACCCCTGCCCACCCTCTGAGACCCCAGAAAAGTGAGTGACAACCTTCCTGCTGCCAAATGGGGACTGTTTCTTTATTTACCACACCAAGCAAAGCAGATGTGACACAAAACATTCTCCAAGCCTGGAGAAAAGGAATCTCAGGGGGGACCTTCTGGTTCCACAAGATTCCCTGACAGGAGGGGGTATCCAGGAGGGAACAAGGGACAGGATGAGAGGGAATGGCCTCAAGCTGTGCCAGGGGAGGGTCAGGTGGGATATTGGATAAATTTCTTCATGGAATGGGTTGTCCAGCCCTGGCACAGCTGTGTGGGGCAGTGGTAGAGTCCCCATCCCTTGCAGGATTTAAAAGTCCTGTGGATGTGGCACCTGGGGACATGGGTCAGTGGTGGCCTTGGCAGTGCTGCTGGATTGGATGATCTTAAAGGACTTTTCCAATCCCAAAAAATCAGTGATCCTATGATGATGAACACTCTGGGATCCACACTCTCCCAGAGGCAGGACAGGGCACTGAGGACAAGTCAGTGCTGGGGTTGGAGACCACCTGATGTTGAACTCCAACTTCTCCCTCTCCTCCATGGAAAGTCTGGCACCACCACTGTGAAAGCCATGTGGATGTGGCATGTGGGGACATGGATCAGTGGTGACCTTGGCAGCACTGGGGAATGGCTGGACTCTATCTTAAGGATCATTCCCAACCTAAACGATTGAATGATTCTACAAAGGGAATTAAAAAGAGCAGGGAGAGCCCACCTGACGCAGCATCACCCAAAACGAGGCATGACACAACCCTCACACATCCTCTGAGTGGGTGAGTGAAGGGAATGCCAGCCCAGAGGGCAGGGCAGGGCACACTCACATCTGTCTGCACCATCTGGCAGCGCTGAGCCCGGATGCGGCTGACGAAGCCGTAGACATCCACCTTCCTCTCCGTGTGCATCATGTCCAGCATGGCGTCGATGACGATGAACGTGCCCGTGCGTCCCACCCCGGCGCTGCAGGACAAGGGGTGGGAGACTGGGGAGCAATTCTTCCCTGGGAGGGTGCTGAGCCCTAGCACAGGGTGCCCAGGGAAGCTGTGGCTGCCCCTGGATCCCTGGAAGTGCCCAAGGGCAGGTTGGATGGGGTTGGAGCAGCCTGGGATAGTGGGAGGTGTCCCTGCCCTGGACTGTCTACAATGAGACCAGCAGACATGAAGGGAAGACAAAGCTCTTGGAATCAGCTGGGGAATCACCAAACCCCAAGTGGGAGACAGAGATAAGGGAAGGGGAGCACAGTGCACCTGGCTGGGACAAGGACAGTCAGCTCAACCCTCTGCCATGCCCTGGTTTGGGGCAGAGGAAGGGGATGCTGAGCTCTCCAGGGAAAGGACCTGCTCAGCACTGGGACTCTTTTCCCCTTGAGGCAGAGCAGAAAGCAGCAGAGAGGGTCATACAGGGCTGGCTGCCCATCTGTGTCCTTTCTTCTTGCTTCTCAAGAAGAAAAAAAAAAATGAACTTGGGACAGTTTAAATGTGACCATCTCTGCCTTTACCCATGGGGCATCTTACTGCAATGTGGAGGCCCCTGTGGCTCCCCCAGGGTTGCTGCTGTGCCTGAAATCACTCCAGGTGAGGCCAATCTCCATGGCCATTGCTCCAGGCAATCTGTCAGCTCAGTACTGCCTTCTCCCAAAGAGGGATCTTCTCAAAACAAGGGAGAGGCCACCAGTGCTCAGCTGGGCTCACTCAGCATCCAGCCAATGCAAATGGCCCCTCCAGATGAGTTGTAATACCCTAAAATCACTGATTCCAAGAACTTCCTTCAATTCATGCATTTTTTTTTTGCATGTTCCCATGAGGAACATCCCCGTTTAACACAGGGAAGTTAAAGAAAGATGATGAAAAAATCCTGACTGAAAAAAAAAAATCCCTTTTAAAGAGGAGATGCCTTCCAGAGGCTGGCTGTGAGCAGGACTCACCTGCAGTGCACCACTATGGCTCCTGCATACTGGGGATTGCAGGTCTTCACCTTCTTCAGGAATTTCAGCATCCCAATGGGGGTGAAGGGCACCCCAAAGTCGGGCCAGCTGGTGAAGTGGAACTGGGTCACCAGGCGCTGAGGCTTCTTGTTCGTGACATCTCCCACCTGCAGGGGAAAAGAGGACTCAGGTTAAGCAGAAATACTCAGATTTCCCTTCTTCCCCCAAAACTGAGAGAGAGAGGGAGCTGCAGACCTGAGATGGAGCTTAAGAAGCAGCATCCACAGCTGAAAGGGCATGGATCAGGCTCTGGGACAGATCAGTCTCTAAAAACATGACATTTTCACCATCCAGCACCACATCCCATATCCAAAGGATGTGAGATGTCAGCCTGTGGATCCAGCCTGGCAGCAGCTGCTGTATTTCATCCTCAACAAGCTCAAACAGAAGCTGTTGCTCCATCCTTTCCCACTCCTCTGGCCAGATCATTGCCTTTGGATTAAAGGCAGGGGAGGAAAACACACACATCCAGGCCATTGGAGTGAAGGATGAGGCTCAGAAGGATCACCCTCAAATCCAGACAGGTTTACAGGCACCAACTCTTCCCTGCCTGCCTCTGAGAGAGGCAGGAAAACAAACAGAGTGACTAAAACACCCAGAGTCTCCTTGGAGGACAAGGAATTGTGGTGACAGATGGGAAAGCAATCAAACCCAACACATACAGCATTGGATTTTGTTTCAGCTGGGGGGATAAATCTGATTATTTTCAGGCATTAATGTCTGTGGGTGAGAGCAGGAACCAACACTACTAACAGCAAGTGCTGGAGTACTTCAGGATGGAATTTCAGCCCTGGCATCCCTCAGCTTCCCTGCTCCCAGCACAGCCATGTGGTACCACTGTGAACAGGCTCTTGGGATAAATTAATTCTTAACAACTCTGGTTAAAAATGGGTGCTGGGGGTCATTTCATCCCAACTCTGCTCTCACAGAGCCTTGGAGGGGTTGAGCCAACACCTTTGGGATGCCCAGGGTGGAGAGGGGAGGGATGGGATGGGGAAGGTGACCCCTGGCACCTGCTGGATGCAGAACTTGCGCACGGTGTAATCCACCAGCACGGTCACGTCCTCCACGGACACTCGGATGTTCCCGTAGGTCCAGCAGCCCTGATCTGGCCAGTACTGAGCACATTTACACTGTAGGGAGAGAAAACAGGTGCAGGTGAGCTCTGGACACCCTCACAAGGCTGGGGATGGCTCCAGGATTTGCCCACAGGCACAGGATGTGCTGGATTTGACTCAGTTTGGGTCAAATCCCAGCCTGTGAAACCTTCTGACACCAACCTCTTTCCTCTCCTTCAGGTTGGTCACCATGACAATTGTCGCTGTATTTTGCTCCCAAATCATTCTCCAAAAATCATTCACTGTTTCTTCCTTTGGTCCTGAGGGGAAGGTAAAACAAAAAGTTCTGTTTGGGATCAACCTCTCACAATTTGGGGCCAAAACCCTGCATGTGAGGTCGCACGTCACAGATGATCCAACACATTTTTTGCCAACAGGTCACAGGAGGTGCTGTGGTGTTTGGGCATGCCTGATCCAAAGAACAATCTATCACACAATACCTGGAATATTTGGATTTGTTTTATGGTCAGGAATTCCATATTTAGCTCAAGAAAGACAAACACAGCATGGACTTGCCCAAGGTCACCCAGGGAAATTGTGGCTGTCCCAGAGTCTGCAGCAGTCCTGCCCTGGGATTTTGGGCTTTAGCCATGGGATTCCATTTCAGTGTGGCACAGGAATAGTTCCCTGCTGCCTGCCAGACACGAAGCTAACTCAGCCTACACTGCCTTGCCAAGCCTGAGGCTCAGGGTGAGCCAAAGGAACAGCAGAGCCAAGGCTTAACCTGAGCCTGGAAGTGCTGAGGGACCTGATCCAGCCTCCTTCTCCAGCCAGAGCCAGGGAAACTGGCCAGGAATGCCCTGACCCACTGGCAAGTCCACAGAGGAAATGCAAAGCACTCCCATGGGCAGGTAACATCCTGTTGCTGATGTGATCCCCAGCCTGTGAGTGGGAATTTTGGTTTTAGGGATGTGTTTGGACTTCTGAAGATCATAAGAACATTTCTCTCTATCCCATCCCTGGGAGTGTTCAAGAGAGCTTGGAACAACCTGGGATAGTGGGAGGTGTCCCTGTCCATGGCAGTGGGGTGGAATGAGGTGAGCTTTGAGGTCCTTTCCAGCCCAAACCATTCCATGATTCTGTGATTTGGGGGATTTAATCAAGCAGCTCCCCGGCAGAATTTCCAGAGGTCACAACACCCTCCAGCAACGGGACTGCACAGGAAGGACTTTTTTCTATCCACCAACACATCCAGCACTGCTCCTCTTTGACTGGAAAAATAATTTTGGGAACAATCCGTGGAGCAGCCAGGCCTCCTTTTGACTAGGGGAGCTCTGCAAGATGCTGTGCTGTGGGTAGAGGGGCACAGCTCCACTGAGCAGAGGGACCCAGCCCAGCTGCCTCCAACAGAGCAATGGGAATAGTCAAGAATTCACCTTGTGCAGCAATGAACTTGTTTTTCTCTTGGTACCCCTGCAAGAAAAGAAGAAAAAGGAAGAGAAATTAATATTTCTCTAACACAAGAGTCATGAAATGCTTTTACTTCAGGAACAAACAGAGCTGGCATCTGCTTTGCTGCTCATTCTCCCCTGTGCAGAGAAGGGGCTGCAGCCTCTGAGGGGAGATGGGCTGGAATCATTGAAAATCCTTGTGCAAAGGGCTGTTTTTCCACAGGAACTCTCCCCATGTTCACACACTACAGGAATGACCCCCCTTATTGGCACAAGGCACTAATGAAGTGGTACCTGACAGCCCTTCCACTGGAGTCAGACCCTGCATCCAGAGCATCACGTGAAAATCAGCACTGATCTTTGGAAGAGGGGCTGTAGAACTCATAGGGATTGGTTTTGTGTGTTTTATTTACTGGGGAGGGAAGGAAAAAACTCTTTTGAGCCTTGCTTTTCTTCATGTGCCTGCATCTCTCACATGACCCTTCCAGCTGGTTGGAGCCACATGGTGACAACCACAAAGGACCCATCTCCTCCCAAGGGCAGAGCAGGGCAAAGTTGCTTCCATGTCAGCTGGATTCCTTGATTTCTTCTCCATCCCCTTCCCACATCCAGCCCTGCAAGCTGGGAAGCACTGATGATCAACTGGCCACACTCAAGGATTTAAAACTGTGGGGATGTGGCACTTGGGGACATGGCTTAGTGGTGGCCTGGCAGTGCTGCGGGAATGCTTGGACTTGTGGGTCTTAGAGGGCTTTTGCACCTCAAGGATTCTATGATTCTTCAGCTGTTTGTGGACCAGAAATGCCCAGCTCCAGCAGGAGTGGTTCCCCAGCCCTCTCTTGCTTTGCTCCTGGCAGGGATCTCCCCTTCACATCCCAAAACTCACATTAATGAAGGAGGCGTTGATGTAGTCGGAGTCAGGGACCCCTTCCACAGGAGTCAGGTGAACCCTGGAATGATCATCTGGAGGGAAATTAAAACTCTGCATTAAAGACAACCCCCTCCACTCTGCTGGTACCTGGCCTAGTGAGAATCCAGGTGTTGGAGTGGAGCCCACGCTCCTGGCTCTGCTACAAAAACACCTTTATGCCCCCAAATTCCTCTTGCTTAAACCCAGAGAGGTCCTAGATCTTGTCCAAGCTAGTTATTTTTTCTACAGAGTGCATATTTGAGGACACCCCAAGCCAGCCCACTGCCCAGTGCCACCAGGCAAGAGTTGTCCCTTCTGACAATTCCCATTCCTTTCATTCTCCATGGCCTCCTGGCTCCATGGAGCTTCTCCTCACAGGTATCCAAAGCTAAAGCAGACACAGCCACCCTCCAGGGAGGTGAAACGCCCTCATCTGTGCCCTTGCCCATCCCAAAATCAGGAATGGGGAGTCCTGGCAAGAGCCCCTGAGTGTTTTCCCCCCCATCCAACCAGCTCTGACACGTACAGGGCAAAATGTTCACGTATCTGTTCTTCTCCTTGTTCTCCTCCTTGGAAGCAGCTTCACACGTGGCCTGTATGGGACACGCTGGGAGAGCCTGAAATGGCAGAAAAAAAAAGGTTTTCCATTAAGTTTTCATGGCACAGCAGGAACAACATGCTGGCAAATGCCACGTCTGAGCCTCCTGCCCCTCTGGACGTGCCCCCACCACCCACACCCCTCACCTCCACCCCAGCAGCAAGTCTCAAAGTGACCATTTAAACAGCTGGGCTGGACCAGAGAGAGCCAATCCCTTTGGAAAGATGTGGAAAGAGATCTGGAATCTCCTGCTCCATGGACACGAGGTGGCAGCAAAGCCTCCAGTTCTGAACCCACCCAGCAGCACCAACGAGCTCATTCCTGATTCCTGTCCACGGAGGCTCCTGAGAGATTCCCTCATCAACAGCGCTGCTAATTGTGACGTGATTAAGCCCCCACCACCCCAGCCCACCCAGTGCTGGCAGGAGCAGCCCCAGGAGGCCTTTGGTGGGGGGTGCTGGGGTGACAGGAGACACTGTCCCTGGGTTTCCCAGTGGAGCGCAGGAGGTGCTTCCCCAGCACTCTTATTCCACATCCTCTCTGAACAGCAAAGAACGTTCTGGAGGTATCCACCATCCCTTCCTCCAGCTGACAGGATGGCAGGAAGTATCCCGGGCAATCAGGTATTTATAACCCTAAAAATCACCCTCCCTGGGCATTCATTGCACCTATTTGGTTTCATCACAGCACGGCCAGGAAAGGGATCAAGTTTTGTAGCAGCTGGACAAAGTGGAGCGGCTTTTTTTTATCTTCTCGTTCTCACGGTGCCATATCATGGCTTGGGCCTGGGCTGGGAGCACAGGTCTGATCAGGAGCAGCTGAGGGAGCTGGGAAGGGGCTCAGCCTGGAGAAAAGGAGGCTCAGGGGGGACCTTGTGGCTCTGCACAACTCCTGACAGGAGGGGACAGCCGGGGGGGTCGGGCTGTGCTCCCAGGGAACAGGGACAGGAGGAGAGGGAACAGCCTTAAGTTGGGACAGGGGAGGTTTAGACTGGATATTTAGAAAAGTCTTTTCACAGAAAGAGTTGTCAAGCACCAGCACAGGCTGCCCAGGGTAATGATGGAGGCACCATCCTTAAAAGTGTTAAAAAAAAAAAGTGGAGATGTGGCACTGATGTGGCACTTGGGGACATGGTTTAGTGGTGGTCTTGGCAGTGCTGGGTTAATGGTTGAACTTGATAATCATCTCAGAGGGCTTTTCCAACCCTAATGAAACTATTCTATTCTATTCTATTCCATTCCATTCCAATCCATTCCATTATTTTTGTATTGACAAGGCAAAACAGATCCATTGTCACAAGCTGCAGAGCCCAGCAATGTCAAGAAGAGGTTGGAGTCATCCCTGAAGAAATGCTCTGAGCTTGTGGGACAAGCACAATACCTGAATTCCTCCCAGCTGAAGGCCAGCCTTTGTCCCATACACTGTCACCATTGTGCTTCAGGGTTAACAGCTCACTGAAATAAGATGGGCTCATTCCTGTTCCTCTGTCAAAGATTTCTTTTGTCTGTTTGTGGCTTTAAGGCCAGGAGAACTGGGAGGTGAGGTGCAGACCTTGGGAGGCAACCAGCGAGCAGGGGAGCTCTGGAAGACCCCAAGATATCCAGGATCATTCCTGAACCTAGAAAAATGTAACTCTGAAGAGCTGTTTGCTAGAAACCCTCTGCTTTCTGCAGTGAGCATGAGGGTGAACATCAGTTTGTTAGAGATTAAAGGACAGAATCAGCCCTGTCACTGCTCAGCCTTTAAGAAATCCCCCCAATCACTGTCCAGGTGTGTTGGACTCTCTGAGGAGAGTCACGATTTTTCATTATCATTCTTTGTAGCCGTCTGTCTGTATCCTTTCTCTATTCATTAGCATAGCTTAGTATAGTTGTAATATAGTATTCTTTAATATAATGTAATATCATAATATAATAAATTAGCCTTCTAAGAACATGGAGTCAGATTCAATCATTCCTCCTTCGTCCTGGGGACCCCAAAAATACCACATATAGCAAAGTAATAAATTAGCCTTCTGAGGACATGGAGTCAGATTCAATCTTTCCTCCTTCGTCCTGGGGACCCCAAAAATACCACATATAGCAAAGTAATAAATTAGCCTTCTGAGGACACGGAGTCAGACGCATCATTCCTCCCTGCCAGAATACGACAGCAGCGGCTTTACATTTCCCGTTTCAGGGGGAACTCCTGCCTTCCTTAGCACACACCTGCCTTCCCAAACCAAGAAGCAGACCCCAAACCCGGCCCTGGGGGCAGCAGCGGCGGCACTCACGTTGAACTCCTCCCTGAAGAGCTTGTTGTCGTCGGCCATGCGGCGGTTGATCTCCTCCTCCAGCTTGTCCACGGGCAGCGGGGGGTACTTGCGGTTGGTGCTGGGCGAGCGGGCCAGCAGGGGCATGCTCTGTGGCTCTGCAATGACACCCGGGTGTTAGAGAAGGATAACGAGACTATTGGATCTCACAATTGAAAGATAATTGCTGTGTGAATATTAGGAAAAGCTTTGGTGGCGTATGGTTGTGTTATTGTAGTTTGGTGTCGGAACCCTGGACGTTCCTCTGACTGCCCTGGATGGCTCGAGCCGCTGCCAGAGGGCTCAGAGACCTTGGCATGGAGTCAAAAACACCTGTGCCTTTGATTTTAGTCCATGGAAAAAATTACCAACTTTGTGTGAAGATTTACAAGCCACAAGAGTTTGAGTAGAATGTTAATTTGTCACAGGGTGAAAAAGTAGAATTTTTGGGTTTTAGAATGAGGGTTCAAGAGGCAAGGTGGAGGAATCTGGGCGTGTCCTGTCCTTCCTCTCCTTCTTCTTGCCCTCCATCTTCTGCTGTGATAGTGACACTTTGGGATTGGTTTAGAGACAGACTGTCTAACATAGGTGAGAGGTATTGGAAAATTATTGTAAATAAAGTACAGGTAGTTCTTAGTATAAAATGTTAACACCACCCCAAGGGCAGGCACTGTGCCTCAGCCAGGCCTGCAGGACAGATCTCAGCAGGTCAGAGAATGAACGTAATAGATGAGAAAAAATAAACAACCTTGAAAAGCAGAACTGATGAATCTTGACTTCTTCGGTCACAGGGCTGGGAGAAAAAGGACTTTCTACTATCTCAGGGTCATCTCAACCTCAGAATCCAGACAGTTTAGATGTTCTCTGTTCTCCCCATAGTTCCCTTTCCCCTCACTCTGTATTGTGACCACCAGACAGCCTGGGCTGTCTAGGACAGAAGGCATGGACATGTGTCCCTTACCTGGGGCAGCTGGGAATGGAAAAGCTTGTTGCTTAGGGGGTCAGGCATGGAAACACCTGATCTCCAGTCAAGTTACAAGAAAGCAGTTTCCAGTGATAAATGCCAAAGAAGAGCTGACTGACAGACTTTGGGAGGGGCCAGGGCTGGCTGATGCAACCCCCAGGGGTATAAAAGACTGAGCACCCATCTTGAAGATGAACCAGCCATGTGGTATCCACGAGGGCAGTTCCCAGTGCTGCAGCTTTTTCCTTATGTAGTCCTTTTGTTGTATTTTTGTCAAGGTTTAATAAACCTTTTTAAATTCTCAAAGTGAGCAGTTGTCTCTCACATGGGGGTCACCAGCTGTCCCCCGTGGCCACCCACGCCCAGGGGAGCACAGGGGCCCCACGTGCCACTGCTTTTAGGGCTGTCCTCGTGTCTGCACAGAATGGTTTGGGTTGGAGGGGGTATTAAAGAGCATCTTGGTCTAACAGCTTCCACCAGAGCAGGCTGCTCCGAGCACCTCCAGTCCTGGGGGCACTTCTGAGCCTCTCACTACAAGATCTTGAGGGATTGGAGAGAGCCCAGGGAAGGGACCAGAGCTGGGGAAGGGGCTGGAGCCCCAGGAGCAGCTGAGGGAGCTGGGAAAGGGGCTCAGGCTGGAGAAAAGGAGGCTCAGGGGGGACCTTGTGGCTCTGCACAACTCCTGACAGGAGGGGACAGCCGGGGGGGTCGGGCTGTGCTCCCAGGGAACAGGGACAGGAGGAGACAGAACGGCCTCAGGCTGGGCCAGGGGAAGTTTAAATTGGTTATTTGGGAAAATTTCTTATGGAATGGGTTGTCCAGCCCTGGCACAGCTGTGTGGGGCAGTGGTAGAGTCCCCATCCCTTGAAGGATTTAGAAGCTCTGTGGATGTGGCACTTGGGGATGTGGATCAGTGGTGGCCTTGGCAGTGCTGCTGGATTGGATGATCTTAAAGGACTTTTCCAATCCCAAAAAATCAGTGATCCTATGATGATTAACACTCTGGGATTCACACTCTCCCAGAGACAGGACAGGGCACTGAGGACAGGTCAGTGCTGGGGTTGGAGACCACCTGGCTTTGAATTCCAACTTCTCCCTCTCTCCCATGGGAAGTCTGGCACCACCACTGTGACACAATTCCCAGGAGGGCACAGCAAAGGCAGCTGCTGCTCAGCAGAGCCCAGAAAGGCCATGAGAGGGTTACCCCAACACAGCTGAGCGTTCATGAAGTTCACACCTCCGTTTACAGTGAGGTAAGGTGGCAGGGAAGGTCTTAGCAGCCAACATAAAATAAAAAAAAAGTGCTGAATTCCAGTTAGTGCTTCTCAGAAGGTGTTTGGTTTATGTGGAAGGAGTGCTGAAAAAGCATCTAAACTGAGTTTCAGAGGTCTCCTCAGATCTTAATCAGTGCCTGCACATGGATGGAGATGCCCAACTTGAGACCCTCAGTGTCAGCTCTGGCTCACAGCTCAGTGGCAGAAGAATTTAGACATTACACATGGCTTTAAAATTGCATCTGTGCATGTTTAGGAGGTACAAAAATGTTTTTATAATGAAAATAAGTGTGACCCCTTTTTTTCTCCTGGAAATGTTAGTTTGGTGTCTACAGTTAGGGTGAAGATCTGAGTTTTAATCAGAGATCATCCTAATCTGAAAGAGCAGAAAAATGTTTAATTTCTCCCCAAAGATGTGTTTTTTTTTTTTTTTTTAAAGGTTCTTATTTGAGTCAAGGAACCACTGTGAAAACTCAAGAGGCATGTGAGTAGTAATGTTGGAAGTGATCACCCATTTCAATATCAACCACTTGAGGGCAAACATTGAGTCAGTGGAATGAAAACTGGGAAATAAACCTCCGTTCTACGAAAGTCTGCCAAAACCATGGAAAACATGGAACAAAGGAGGTCAGGAACCAACAACAACAACAGAGCAGAAATTAAAAAATATTTGCCTACAAAAATAAGAGGTGTGGGAGAGCCTGTGTGGCACCAGGTGGACTCACCTGTGTCGTCCGTCCGGCCGTTGGACAGACGGAAGGAGTTGGAGTGGCTCCCTGCCTGCTTGTATTTCTTGAACCTGCCAAGGAGAATTGGGGTGGGAAAGTCAGGAAATATCCACCAGGAAGACCAGGTCCCCTCCCAGATGAGAGCTAAGTAAGAATGAATATTGACAAAAGAGTATGACATGAAAAGGTAGCAAAATTCTAAAATTCTCAAAAAAGGAAGTTATTGGTTCAGATTTTACCTATTTTCTACTTTGATCTAACAGCAGAAAAAATAAAAAGAGCAGAAAAAACTTTTGGAAGTAGCAATATCTCGCTTCTTCCTTATGATGGAGGAGAACTCTTTATATAGTTTGCTCAAAGGATGTATGCAAGACAGGTTTAATCCAGCTGCCTATTACTGTGTGAAAAAAACAACAATGATGTGGAGAAGGCCACCCAGGAATAAAGGATGATTTTGATAACAGCACACTGACTCAACTCACCACAGGTGAGAATTTATGAATTTATTCTTTATGATCACAACCATCTAGAAGCATCCAAAAAGCTTTCCCTTTTTTTTGCCACACTTTCTCAAGGCTCCATGAATTAGCTGGTGGGTCCAGGAGGCTGCAGGAGCTCTGAAATCCTGCCTGTGAGCACATCTGGAACAGCTGCAGGAGCCCAGAGAGAGCTGGAAACCAAGAGAAGCTTTAAGGGTGCTCCTTCCAGAGGACACCCCAAGGTGTCCCTGCTCCCTGGGGATCCAGCAGAGCACATAAAGCCCAGCTTGATCTGTCCTGCAGCAAATCCCTGCTCCATGAGTTTTTAACTTGGAGCAGCTGCTCATGCTCCCTTTGCCTGAAATATTGAGTTTTGCTGAATCACTGGGCAGTGAACACAAACCCTTTCTTTCAGGGCTGGAAGCCAGGTGGGAAGGACTCAAACTCTGCTGCTGCTGAACTCCTGAGGCAAAACTCTCCTCAGGTTCACTGCTGTGAGGGCAGGCCTGGAGCCAGGAGACAGAGGGAAGTTTTCCACTGCTAAGGAAATTGTTTTTTCTTTTTTTTCTTGTTTTTTTTTTTTTTTTTTTTTTTTTTTTTTCCTAAGACTTACTGAATCACCAAATTGGTGAGTAAATTAAAATGTTTACTGCAGGTGAATAAAGACATTCTTAGTTATGCTTTCAGGAGCTGGGAATGCTTCATTTTGAGCAGGGCAGATGCTTGGATTCTAAAAAATGGACCTAAGAAGGTTTGATTGTGCTGTAATTTCAATTACAGCATCAGCTAACACTCCTCACAAGCTCCTGCCATTCACAGTGAAAGGTGCACAGGGACCCTGTGAGGTTTAGTACCCAAAACAGAGTTTGGATGTTGGATCCTGCTTGCTATCAAGGAATAACACACTGAAACACATTTGTGTTCAGCCTCCCTGGATTACTCAACCCATCATTTGCAGCCTCACAAAGGAAACCTCACCTGCTCTTCCCCACACTGACAGGGCTTCAGCTCAATCTACCCTGCTAAACGTGACATTTTGAAAGGCAGGACAGGAATTCCCCACAGGAGGAGCAGCTTTGCAGAGAAAGGAATGAGCATCATTCACCAGATAACCCCAAACATCATTTTCATTCATTGTCCTTCCAGGTTTCTTTTCACAGCACCAGCTGTGTCAGCCTTTAGCTTGGGAGACAGCACAAAAGGCTCATTCCTGCTCACTCAGGAATTGTTTCTGTCAAACAAGGGAATCCAGCATTAAAGCAGCTCTTACCTCAACATGTACAGAACAATAATAATAAATACTATGACTAGAAGGGAGGACAGGGCCACCATCACAGCTATAATGGGAGTCTCATCTGCAAGAGGAAGAGAAAGGTGTGGTTATGGACATTGGAAAACATCCAGAGCCATCATTTAACAGGGCAGAGCTCTACAATTTCTGCTTGAAGAACAATTCTGATGATGATATTAGTAATAAAAACATAATAAATAATAAATAGTATTACGTGATGTTGCAATTTTCCAGCCTGAGAGTGAAGACAGAAAAGGATGAGTGAGCAGCATGTGCCTCAGACACTCCCAGGTCAGATTAAAACCCGAAACCACCACTCAGAGCACCTCAGTCTTCTCCAAGAATTGGTCACTGTGAAATTGTGACCTTGCAGATGAAAACAGTGATGGAGAAAGTTGGGACTGGGCTATTTTGGGGTTCCTTTTGCACAACTGAATGTGCACGTGGTAGCCCAGCAGCCACCAGGAGAAATTTCCTCTGTCAGCTGGAAATCCAAAAAAAAAAAAAAAAAAATCCACAAAATTTTCTGCCTGAGACTTAAGTGCACAGAGAAGTTCCTACCAGGCCCATGAGTTTGGTGTAAGGAATGTTTGGTATACGATAAGAAACTTTATATTAAAATGGGTGAAAACCTAAGATCCCACAGATAGATTTGTAACACCACCACGATTTTGCTTCCAGTTCTTTGTCATACAGGACAAGAGGACAAAGATTCCTGCTGCACCCGGGATCTGAACACCTCCAAGGGTGAGATTTGGTGTGGACCAGGCTGCCCAGAGAAGCTGTGGCTGCTCCTGGATCCCTGGAAGTGTCCAAGGCCAGGCTGGACAGGGCTTGGAGCAGCCTGGGACAGTGGAAGGTGTCTGGGGTGGAACTGGATGAGTTTTAAGATCCTTTCCAACTCAACCATTCCATGATTCTGTAATTATAAAATAATTTGGGTTGGAAGTGACCTCCAAAGACCATCTAGTTCAACCCCCTCCTCTTTCCTCCCTGGAAATACAGAGTTCAGAGAGCAGGAGAGGTCAGACACCACCAGGCCACCAAGTGTGACCCAATTTGGCTCCCTTGCAGAAGCTCCTCAAGGGCAGGTACCTCACAATTCCCTTGCAAAAAACACTTAAATGAGTCTGAACCACTCCCATCCTCCATGACCCACGACAGATTTTATTTTTCCTTTAAATAAGCCATTTCTATCTCGTGCTGGAGGTCAGTGAATCAGTGGTTGGTGCTGGCAAATCACCCAGATGGGTTGGAAGCCAAGCAGCTCCAAGCAGGGAGGAGAACTCTGAAGGACATTTCTTTTTCAGATAAATGTGGATGCCAGCCATGCCAGCTGGGGATATTTCCATTTTCCATCAGCTCCCTCCATCTGAGGGGGCCAGCACTCTGTGTCTACACAGCCCCAGAGGCTGCAGGGCTCAACCCTTTTCCACCTTCTGTGCATCCATTTCCCTGCAGATTCCTGCTCCATGTGTCTCAGCAATTTCAGCCAGCAGATTTCCTTAGGGTTTATATTCCCTAGGTGTTTATTTTGTCCATTTCCCTAATTTTTTTTTTCCCTTGGGGTTTATTTTGTCCATCTCTGAGCAACCCAAGGGCACTCTGTATTTCTGTGTTTGTCCTGTGGTGTGAGGTCTGGGAATGTTATTTCTATTAAAATATTAAATTTTTGGTCATGATTTCAAGGCAACGATGCAGTGTGGCAAATAAAAAAAAATAAATTATCCTGGTTTTGCATGTCTTTGTCCTTCTCATCTACTGCCCTAATGTGACAGCCCAAAAGGAATTTATTGGGAATTCTGCCTCCTGCACACCTCAGAAGGTGATGAGCCTTGGCATTCCCCATCTTGACACTTCCTAAAAAGAAGCACAGGGTGGTCTTGGCCCAACCACAGCCAGCCCTGGCCCCTCACTGAGACTTTTAAGCACAGCCACCATCTCCATCCTGCCTGCAGCAGAGCAAGAAGAGCTGCCATGCCAGAACCTGGTGGTGTTAAGTCACCTTTGGACCATTTTTTCCTGCTGGAGTTAAGCCCAGCCTAAGCAGTGCTGAGCCGGGCTGGAGCTGCAGGGCAGCTGTGCCTGGTGATTTGTGGGCAGGGGTGATTCTGGCAGCAGGATGCAGATTTGAGGGCAGGGTGCAGGGAGTTTGGAGGTTTTGGGGGCTTTTTGCAGCTGTTCTTTCCCACACATCTGGCAGGATGAGGAGTCAGAGCTTTCCCACTGCTAACAGCCCACCCAGCACAGCCCAGGCAGGAAAGGAGCTGGAGGGTCCCCAGCTGCTCCTGCCAGCCCTGCTGAGCTGTGCCAACCCCTCCACAGCTCCTGCCCTGCTCCAGCCCCAGCCTGAGGGCTCCATGCTGGCAATCCACCTGGAAAAGGGACAAGGACTCAACCTTCTGCTCCCCTGGGGCTGCAGCACCCACCGCAGCCCAGAGCTTGGGAGGCAGCAGGAGGTTTAAAACTTCTCCTGGCCCCTCTGAGGAGCCACCAAAGCCTCCTCTGGAGCTTGGGAGCACATCCCAAGAGGTGCTCTATAGGCTGTCACCCTGACCTGGGTGCAGTCATGGCAGAGGGACGGGGCTGAGCAGCTCATCCCTGCTCACAGCTGGCAACATCTGCCTGCAAAACCAGTCACAGAATGGTTTGGGCTGGAAGGGACCTTAGAGATCAGGCAGGGACACCTTCCACCATCCCAGGCTGCTCCAAGCCCCATCCAAGCTGGTCTTGGACACTTCCAGGGATGGGACTGCCACAAATCTCTGTGCATTCCCATGCCAGGGCATCACCACCCCCAGAGCCAAGACTTTATTCCCAATATCTAATCTAAATCTACTCCCAGTCTGAAGCCATTTCCCCTTGTCCCATCACTCTATGCTCTTGTTAAAAATATCTTATTTAATCCTATTTCCTAACTATATTTATAATATTAGCAATATTAATATAAATCTTGTTAGGAAGTCAGATGTATTCCCATTTTTTTTTTCCTTTGCCCTCAGGAGCAGGGATGAACGATGGCAGAGAGAGCACAAAATCAGGCCAGATCTGAGGGAATTACACTGAGCATTTCTGCAGAGGCTTTGCCACAATTTCAAATGAGTTCCCTCGGACCTGCATCCCTTTTATTCCCTCTGCTAAATGTGTGCTCAGTGCATCTGTCTGTTCCCTGGCTGGGCGAGCCAGGCACAGAGAGCAGCACCAGGCAGAGTTTGCAAAGCTGCAGCACCCCTCAGAGCCAGGATGAAAACACACAGAGGAAGCTGATTCCTCCAGGTGGGAGCCAGCCCAGCTCTGCCCGCTCCTGGAGTGCTAAAGCCATCAGTAATTGCAAATATTCTGGTAGAGATGCCAGTTCTCGGAGCTGAGAGAAGGAAAAATGTCCCTAAAGTGCTGTTCTCTTACAAGAAATGGATTTGTGTTACTGCTTGCCAACAGAATGAGGAGAACAATAATTATTCCCATCATCTGCAGGATGGGTTTGGATCAAAGTGTGTAAATCACAGTCAATAAAGACAATTCAGCAGTAAAAAAAAAACCAAAACACCAAAAGCAAATTTCCTGAATGGCTTCTCAGACTTTGGTCATCCAGCTCTAGGGACATGCTGACATTCTCAGAGCAGGAACAACTGGTATCTAATAGGACATGTACAAATTGGAATGGGATTGTTTTGTTGTAAAAAGAAAAGCTCAACAGAAATTAAGATATCAATGTGTCACCAGCTCTTTTAAAGAGCTTCAGAGGCTTCATAAAATACATTTGGAAGTCCTAAGGAGAGCTCTCTAATAGCAGAATGCTTCTGAAATTGTTTTTACTGAGTAAAGAGCAATGAAATGTAACATTCTTACCTCTTCTGTCAGAGTTACCTGCAGAAAAAGAAAACAAAAGTCTCTTAGCAACAAAGGAACAAGACATTTTAGTAAGTCAGGAAGGATCAAAGACCAAGACAGGAACAAATTTAGTAACTCTCATCATCTGCCTGTAAATCTTTCCTTTAAAACACTAGCTATAAAACCAGGATGTTAAAATGAATTTCTGAGTAAGGAAAAAGGAACAAATCCTGAGTTTTTATCAGCAGAACAAGGAGCTGAAGCCAAGCTTTAACATCACTAAACACAACTTACTGTTTAAACCCACAACCAGCAAGTCACTGGTGTAATTCATTAGCACTTAAATATCAAGAGATAACACTGGGGCATAATTTTAAGAGTGTGGCTGAGCCAAGAGTTCAATTAGGAGCAGCTGGGCTCAGGGATGGGGACGAGGAGCATCCAAGGGAAGTCTGTACCTGCTGGGTTGGATGTCTCATCCAGAGGGCACCAGAACAATCCTGTGCCAGGAGAGCAGAGCCTGGCTCTGCCAGGGCAGTGCTGCTGGCACGGGCACCCCTGGCCGTGAGCTGTGTGTGGGGAGCTGCAGCACAGGGATGAGGACAATCCTGGTGGGTTTGGACAAGAGGAACTGCCCCTACAACGTGTGACCTTCTGGCCCAGTCCCCTTCTTGAGCACCACTTAATTCTTCCATGATAACACCAACATTTCCTGCTAAATCTAATTTAGGGCTGCCCTAATGGCAAGGGCAGCCCTAAAACTGATTTTGCTCCTTGACAAATTACTTGAGATAAAGAAAGAATTAGGTTTGATCATTTGTTCTCTGGGCTGACATCAAGTGAGGAGCCACTTCTGGCCTTGATGGTGCAATGGCCAATGTGTCATGGCATACATCAGGGGAGTTCACCAAAACTGGTAACCCAAATCACAAAAAGGCAGTGGAGACACAAAAATGATTAATTCAGCCCCTCCATGAGCAGACATCATATTACAAAATCCAGATATTAGCAGCACTTAAGGCTTTTACCTCCATCACTCCTGTATGTAGCCTACATTTATACCAAACTTTTCCCATGTGTGTGTCTAAGGCTATGCCAGACTCCTTCACTCTGCAAAAAAGGATTTGGGTTGAGAAGGAAGCTGGATGAGTTCAGGGGTGGCAGAACACTACAAAAGCTGGGTTCTGAACTTCCTTCAACCACACCCCTTCCTGTGCTGGTAGCAAAGACAACTTCACTGCAGCTTCAGGGGCTGTGGTTTCCAAAGATTCCCAGAGGAAGAGGACACACATCTCACTGAGGTGCAGAGATACCCAGCAGCCAACATCCCTTGGGAAACTGGTTCTTAAGGAATATACACCTGACACCTCCCTGCATTAACTCCACCATCATCTTGCTTCAGGGTTTTCTAATCCACAACCAAGTTACCAGTCCTTTTCCACTAAATCCCAAGGTCTAGCAGGCACTGCCATCTTCCTACTGCAAGGTGGAGACAGGCAGTATCCAAATTGGGTCTCAAACAATACAATGAGCCAACCATGGCTGAAGAGCCACAGTTCAGCAAAGATTTCTGGTCACCTCAACCTCTTTTTGCCTGATTTTTTGCTCTTAACCAGGACTGAGCAGCCAAACAATGTTTTATGGAGTAATTTTCATGATGTGCCAAGAAGAGAATGAGATCAGGATGGCAACAGAGACAACTCTCTCTCATCTGGACCCTTCAAAGATTGAAGCTGCCCAAGTAATGGGGAAAATTGATAATGTAAGGAGAGAATCACAGAATAGTTTGAGTTGGAAGCAAAGATCATCTAGTGCACCTGTAGATATCTTTCACTAGATGATCTTAGCCCAAACCTTTGGTCAGACAAACCTCTTCTCATCTGGGAGATCAGAAAAGGTTTGAAAGTCCTCTTGTTTTGCATCACCATGGAATTGGCCCCAAAGTGTTTGTTCGCTCCATTTTGCTCAGCCAAACAAAAGAAGAGCAAAGAAACAAACCCAGAGGCAGGGTGGCCTGGAGAAGAAGAAGAAGAAGAAGAGGTGGAGGAGGTGCCTACCATTGTGGGAAGCAGAAGAGGTCTCCTGTGTTGTCACCACCATGCTGAAATTCCTCTCTGTCGTCTCTGTCTCCGTGCTGGGGACGGTGGCGCGCGGGGCCGACGGCGTCACGCTGGGGAGCAGGGATGGGGCTGGAGGCACAGGCACGGTTGTCCCCAGGGTGGAGGAGATGTTGAGGCTGCCAGAGGTGGCGTTGGGGGAGATCCTGGTGGCTGTGGTTGGAGGAGGTTTTGGTGCTGTGGTAGGAACAGTCCCTGGAGTGCTCATGTTGAGTCTGTGTGTGTTGGGCGTGGTCCCATCCTCAGGACCTGCTGTAGGAGCTCTGGTGGGGCTCCTGGGGGAGGTGGACACTGTTGTGGGTGGCTCTGGAAGGGAAAAGCACAGGGGAACCTCTGTGAGATTCTCTTCTGTGATACTGAGAGATTAAGTTGCTGAAGATTTGTGTGACTGTAACTATAAGATAAAACACCCAACAAATCCTGAGCGCAGGACAGGAAATGCTCTGCACAGCAGGTGGTACAAATGTCAAAAAAAACCCCAAACCTGAACAGGTGCTATTTATGGGGATGTCTAAACATTAGAGCCCCTGGAGGTGAGGATCAATATTGCTCAGAGCCAAACCCATGGGCCCCATTTATGAGCACCTGAAGCTCATCACCCTCTCTCCAACATTTTATGTTACAGCTACGTAGAGGGCAGAAGGAAAGAGGCACTGAGCACATTCACACTCGCTCCTTTGCTCCTAAAGATGGGATAAAAGAGAGATGAGGAGCACAGTTTACCTGTTGTAATGTTGTTAGCACCTACACTTATCAGGCCACTTCCAAGCAAAAGGAGAAAGAACCACAAATCCATGTTGACCTGGGGAGGAAAGCACAGAACACTTATTAAACCCTCATGAAATATCCCAAAATAATCCAAGGTGGGGATGTTCCTGTGCATCTTGTAAAACTCAGAGGGAGGAGGGGAAGTGTGGCTGGAGTCCCTGCAGGCATCTGGATGGGAAGGATTTATGGGTGAGTTCACACAACAAGGGGGAAGAACATGGAGAAATCCCAGTCTGGTGGAGCACCAAAAGTGTCCATGGATGAAGCAGAGAATGGGTGACCTGTGGGAGAGCATGAGAAGAACAAGCTGAGCACTAAAACCAAAGATCTGGTCTTAAAGGAGATTAATAAATAGTTCATACAGTGGTCTGCAAATGACTGTACTTGAGCAAACTCAAAGGCAATTCAGTTGACGACCACAGCAAAGAGCCTGGATCCCAAATGCCCCAGAAGTGCAGGCAGGAATGGAGGAGAGGTCATCTCCCCCTGGCTCACTGACACCTGAAATGTTACTGGGCAGGGGCAGAACACTCAGCTCCATTCAAACCCTGCTGGATTCCCTGCATTTGTGGTCAGAATAAACACTCACAAACAATCCAAGAAGATCAGCAAGTTCAGGCTGCACGCCCATACTGTACGTGCTTCCCAGGAAATGTCCAGCAGAATTACAGGACGATGACATCAGTAAAATAATTTCCCCCAGCCCTTTCTAATACAAGATTTTTATGGTGATTTCTTTCCTCTGGAGACCTCAGAAAGCTCCTGAGAAACGGGTATCATTATCTCCTCCCAAACACCTACGGATCCAGAGGTCCAGAGATGTAAGACGTCATTGTGCTGGCCAGGACAGAGCCCAAAGCTGCCAAGTCCAGACCAGCACGTGGCCACGGGGCCTTCCAAGGATGGGCCAACACCTCTCCTCTGCTCTGAGCCCAGAGAGGGCTCAGACACAGCTCTGCTCCTTGCCATGGGCCAGCAGCTGCTGCACGACTCCCGTCCTTCAGGCTTTTGTCCTGTGTCCAGTTGCATCTCCAGGATCTCCCAGGAGAGAGCTGCGAGATCTCGCTGCCAAGTCAACCTGAGGAGCTGCCAAGAACGGGTTTTACTCCCTCCCCCTCTAATAGATCTTGTGTTGTTTGTGCTTCTTCTATTTATTTAAATCTGCTTCATCTAGACCCATCCCAAACTCCGGGCAGAAGGACAACACTGAAGTCATCCGCGCGCTGCAAACGGTATCAGCAGTACAAGATCCTCCCACCTCACCCCAGAGGGTCCTCCCACCAGCACCACCTACTTACATGTTTTTCCTCCCCCTCCAAAAGAAAACCTGGCAAAAATCGACCTTACTCAGTGACCAAAAGGTCAGACAAACCCTGAACCAGAAGGAAACCAAGCTCTGGAGATAAGAGCTTTCCATAGGCTCCATCCATGGCCAGCCCTGCTGCTGCAAGCAGGGCAGGGCTTTCTCCAAGGGTCCCACTGGTGTGAGCAGCCAGCATTCCAGAGGGTTTCATCACCAGTTAAAATATCTGTCTGCATGAATTTGAGCTGATTCAGTCCTCCTGTCACTGGTGAGAGCAGCACTGGTCCTGCAATGCCTCCCCCAGGCTGTGCTCCAGGGTGGGATGTCAGGAAAAACCCACAACCAGTAGTTTGATGGTTTGATGACACGTTCCACTCACGGTGATTAGTACACCCCACTCAGCTTGGTCAGACACTTGCCAGAGTCTGAGATGAGCCTGGTCTACACAGGTTTGGCTTTAGGCAGAAAATCTAATATTTATAAGGAATAAATTATTCCCTGTGAGGGTGGTGAGGCACAAGGGTGCCCAGAGAAGCTGTGGTTGCCCCATCCCTGGAAGTGTCCAAGACCAGGTTGGACAGGGCTTGGAGCAACCTGGGCTAGTGGAGGGTATCTCTGTCCAGAGCAGTGGGGTGGAACTGAACGATCTATAAGGTCCTTTTCTAACCCAAACAATTCCATAATTCTATGATCTTTGTACCTTTCTGCAGGAGACAGATTGTCCAGGCATCCCAGTGTGGAATCCCACAGAAATAAGGTGCTCATCCTGATGGGACCCAAGCGCAAAGCAGGAAGTTGAACACACACTGAAACTCCAGAGAATGGAAATGATGGCACAGAGATGCTCTGAAAACCTCTCAAGGGCTGATGAAAGCACCAAGATCTTGTCATCACAACCACTTCCCTCACTGGGAACCCATCACTGCCACACCAAGGACATCATGGCAAGGGAAAGGGGAAGACTCAGCTCTTCTGTAAGAACTGCTAGAAAAAAAGTGACCACTCGCTGTGTTTTGATGAATATTTGCACAGAAACACCATTCACAGAGTTGGATATGGCTCCTTTCTCTTGCCCCAGTTTGTTTCTCAAGAGTTCCCCTTCTTTTGGGATCCTTCGGGATCCCCATTAATTTTGAGTTCTGTTTATTTGGGATCCTGTTCATTTGGGATCCCCATTCATTCTGAGTTCTTTTTATTTGGGATCCTGTTCATTTGGGATTCCCATTCATTCGTGGTTCTGCTAATCTGTGATCCCACTCATTTGGAATCCCATTCATTTAGCATTCCCATTGATTTAGTATCCCATTAATTTAGGGTCCCTATTCACACTGGGTCCCCGTTCATCTGGGATGCCACTCATCCCATTTCTGCTCCTGTTCTGGGCAAGCTGTGCCAGAGCCTCCCCACATCCTCCCCACACTTTCCCTTGGTATTAAAGCAGGACACAGAGGGTGGGAGCAAAGAAGGAAAAGCCAGGAATCCCCTCTCTGCTCTCCATTATCGGGAAATAACCCACAAAGGATAAAAGAGTTTGGGTTTATGTCCATAAATCATGATTGTTACATGGATGAGAGCTACAGAAGATTCCTGGACTGGCTGCAAAGCCCCTTTGGGATGGTGGGATGATCACAGAATCGTTTAGGTTGCAAAAGACCCTTAAGCTCATCCAGTCCAGCCATCGATGAGGGTCCCTCCTTCGCTGAGCTGGCAGCAGAGCTCTGGGATTACATCAGCGGGCAGAGAGCTCTAAACCTCCCTTGATCCTACATTTAATCAGTTCATTGATCCATGAGTGGATTGCAGGAGGAGGGAGGGCTTGGCAAGGGGAGATAATGCTGGATTTCCCCAAGCCTTGCCCCGCTTTGGTGAAGAAAGCTGGAGGCGGGCGGTCCGTGAAGAACCTGAGTTTTCATGGCTTTATTACCGTGACTGTCAGAAGGAATGGGATGCTGGGAGCATCCCAGCTTGCCGTGCACATCATTACCCAAAAATCCAAATCCCTGGAGCTGCTCCTGTGACCGGCCATCAGCTGCCAGAGCTGCTTTATCACCTTAAAACCAGATCCGGAGCAGGGAGCAGGCAAAGAGCCCTGCACTGGGGGAGGGCTGTGCCAGCCCAGCTCCCACTTCCCAGCCCCTGCTCTAAACCACTCCTTATTCCCAAAAGCAGCATAAATAACGCCAGCAGTTCATCGTTCCCCACTCCTTAACATAAAAGGCCTCGAGAGTCCTACCCCAAAGCTGGAGAAACCCGAGTCTCCCTTCCCCCTCGGCTCCCCCTCCCTGCTGGTTTCGGAAACGGAGAGGAAATACTTGTAATGTTATCAACATAAACACAGCTCTTGGCCGGCTGCAACATCCTGCGAGCTCTGCAGAAAAACACCCTGACGTCAGGGCGCCGGCTCTGCCCAGGAGAAGGGAGCTGCAGGCTCTGGCAGCGCTGCTCCACAGGCTCGGGATGCTCGGCATCGTGGCTCCTTCTTTTTTTCAAAGATCAGGCTTGGAAAACTCAATAATTGCCACTGGTGTGCCCATAAATATTATATATATACACGTATTTTTTTTTAATATTGATACAGATATAGATATATAGTGTATGTACACTGTATTCTTCCACAAACTGCTTGGGATCTTCATTATAGGAAAGGCTGGATTTTAAGCTGCAGGATGTGTGTTTTAAAAGAAGCAGATCTTGTCAGGATGATTGATGCCGGAGGGGGGAGAAAAAAAATAAAGGAAATAATCTCTTTACAAAGTAATAAGTGGCTTCAAAATGCCTGTGCTGGTGCTACAGGGGGGTCAGGCTGCAGGATCACCCTGCCGTGCTTCCAGAATGCAAAGAATTAGAGTTTATTGCTGCAGAAACTGCCCAGATCCAACCCGGATACAGCCGACCACAATCAAAGGCAGGATTTACCCCCACCTCTGACATATTCCTAATTCCTGGAAAATGAGGCAATCTTTTTCTGTGTGCGCTGAGGAGACACAACCTGAATTCTAACCAGCTTTCCCGGGACCCCAGAAATCCCTGCTGTCATCAGGAGGATGCTGAAAGGCAGTGGCTCAACTGAGACTGCTTCATGCTGGCTCCAGCTGCAGTGAAAAATAAAAATAATGTTCAGTTTTCCTTTTTATTTGTTGGCAGGGGGAGAGGGTGCAGAACTGGGAGCAAGGTTGGCTCTTTGAAGCAGCTCACAGTAGGGCGAGAACAAGCATGAGCATAAAGAAAGGGGAAAAAGGTCATTTTTTTTTATTCTTTTTGGTGGCAGCAAGCCATCAGCATGGCTCAGCCACCCTGGAAAACAAACCTGCCATTCCCTCTCCCCCTCCCTGCTCCTTTTAAATCCTGTTTGTGGATTTCCAGCCTCTCACTGGAGCTGTGATTCACGGCAGAGGAGTTGGTCCGATAGCAGGGCAACTTCACCATAACCCAAACCTCTCAGTGAGATGCAGAGGATGTAAAAACACACATGGAATAGCCGAGGGCTGCAGCGAGTTGGCCATCACAGGGAGAGAAGAATTGAATTTAGGGAGGAAAAAGGGTTTTGTTGCACTAAAACGCAGTGACTAATTCCTTGCATGTGTCTCCGAAGCTGAAGCCAGGCCTTTGATGTGTCACTGAACACTATCCCCCACCCTCTGCTGTTCCACTCTTCACCAGAAAAGATGAATCACAGCAGCCATTCACCCTTTTTGAAAATCCATTTAGTTTTCTTTTTTTTTCCTTTCTTCTTTTAAATAAACAGGCAGCTCCACACGAGCGACAGCCCCTGTAGGAGCGGGGCAGGAGGAGGAGGAGGAGGATGAGCCTGTGGGCAGGGCCTGAGCTTGGTTTTCTCCACCTGCTCATCCTTCCACAAATCACTGCTCTCCTGCACACCAGGATTTGCTCATGGCATGATTTAGGAGGCACCTCAAAATCCATCCAGTTCCAATCCACCTGGTGTGGGCAGGGACACCTTCCACTAGCCCAGGCTGCTCCAAGCCCTGTCCAGCCTGGCCTTGGACACTTCCAGGGATTCAGGGACAGCCACAGCTTCTCTGGGCAACCTGTGCCAGGGCTTTAACAATCTCACATTAATGAATTTCTCCACCTAATTCTCCTTTCTGGCAGTGTGAAGCCATGTCATCCTGTCTCATCACGCCAGGCCCTTGTTCAAAGTCCCTCTCCAGCTCCCCTGGATCCCTTTTGGCACTGGAAGGTTGTGAAGGCCTCCCTGGAACCTTCTCTTCTCCAGGCGAACACCCCCAACTCTCCCATTTGTCTCCAGAGCAGAGGGGCTCCAGTTCTGGGAGCATTTTCATGTCCTTCAGTTCAACAGGTGAACACACACTCACCTTTCAAAGAATAACATATGTGCAAGGATGGAACCCAACCCTATTCCCACCTGGATTTCTGGGCACCTAGAAATATCTGTCACTGCTAGGATAATGTGAAAATCTGCTGCTCTGAACCAGGATCAGGCTTTCCTGTGGATATGAACCTGAGTGAGATGTTAACCCATCCCATGGTGATCCTCTCCCAAAGCCCACCCAGCAGCAGCAAGGTGTGTGAAGCCATTGTGGGGGGATGGAGAGGATCAGGTGCTCACCAGCCAGAGCCTGGAAGGAGGTCCCCCAAGCAGGTCCAGGGAGGGGATCCTGCCCCTCTGCTCAGCACTGGGGAGGCCACACCTGGAGCACTGGGTCCCAGCACAAGAGGGACATGGACAGACTGGGGACAGCCCAGGGAGGGGGCTGGAGCATCTCTGCCCTGAGGAAGGGCTGGGAGAGCTGGGACTGCTCAGAAGGAGAAGAGAGGGCTCCAGGGGCCTCATCCCTGTCCATCAACACCTGCAGGGAGGGTGCAGAGAGAACAGAGCCAGGCTCTGTCAGTGGTGGCCAGGGACAGGACAAGGGGCCACGGGCACACACTGACCCCAGGAGGGTCCCTCTGAACATCAGGGAACACATTTTGCCTGTGAGATGCTGACACAGGTTGCCCAAGGATGTTGTGGATTCTCCTGCCTTGGAAATATTCCAAATTTGTCTGGACACTGTTCTGTGCAACCGGATCTGGCAGCTCTGTTGGGGCAAGAGGTTGGATCAGATGACTTCCAGAGGCTCCTTCCAAAATCAATCACTGTGATTCTGTAACTGCCTGTCCTGCAAATTGTTCAAAAAGCAAAGCTGCTGGGATTGAAGCTCATAGTGGAGTAAGAAAGCACCAGCACTGAGAAGGAGATCCCTACACCGTGCAGGATGCTGGAAGGGATTCATAAGGATCACCAAGTCCAGCTCCTGACCCTGAACAGGACAACCCCAAAAATCACATCACATGCCTGAGAGCTGCTGAACACTTCTGGAACTGAAAAATAAATTGATGAGGTTTTCAGCAAAAAAAACCCCAAAACCTAAAAATCAGCTAAAAACAATAAATGTGGATGTTTTTGGGACATGAAATAGTTCCACTTCCTACAAAGATGCACAAATGGTGACAGTGGGTACCAGTCACTGCACCAGAGAATGGTTTGGGCTGGAAGAGACCCTAAGGATCATCCAGTTCCAGCCCCCACAATTAGTCCCCTGTAACTGGCACATCAGACCTTGCTCTTCTGTAATGTCTTGCTTTTGGGAAAGAATTCTATCCCTGCATGTTTAAAAACAAGCAACTAGTAACAAAGAGCCTACAGACGTGATGTTCTCATGCTAAAAATATGGAAGTAAAAGCCAGGGGATGAGGCTACGTCCCTGGATGAAGGAGCAGATCTGTGGCACATCTAACACCTAAGCCTTCAAAGATCCTTGTCCATGGAAGGGCACCCCTGCCACAGCCATCACTTGGAGGCCTGAGGTGCCTCGGAGGGAAGAACTACAAATACAAATTATTTTCCTAATAATAATTTTCCTAATAACTCTCATAATTAGGGCAGGTTTAATTCGCCCTCAGCCACTCTTTTCTCCTGGCGCCACAGATGTGTGATCATGGGAATATGTGCCAGTTGCTACTGCAGAATAAACTGGGGTGGCTTGGGGAACAAATTATGGAAGAGACAGAGGGGATGAAAAGTTTCCTGGGCCTGTAGCAGTGCAGAATGACCTGCTGGAGAGGGTTTCCTAAAGGACAGAGCATTGAGCAGGGACAGCTGAGTGCCAAGAGAAGGGGAAGTTTTGAGGAGGAGAGCAGAGGAAGCTGTCAGGGCAGGGAGGAGGAAGATGAAGAACCTGGTCCAGGAGGAAGGTGCTGGGATGGGGTGCAGCAGGAGCTGTGCTGCCAATGAGAGAAGGAGGTGAGACCTTCTCTGGGATGATTAACACAGATCTGCCAAAGGAAACGCCCTTAGAGCTTGTAAAAACCCCTGGCTAGTACAAGACCACTCTCCTGGTGTGCTTTCCCCGTGGGATCAGCACTGCAGCCGCAGCACGGCACCGGGAAGTGGAGAAAAACCGCCAGGGAGGCACAGGAGAAGCTGCCTCAACTCATCATTCAAAACCATTAATTAATAATCAAAACAAAAAAAGTCGAGGCACACAGGAGCATATTTCCTTAAATATCCCGTTCTAGGGTGTCCCCTCCTAAGTGCCAGGCGTGTACAAAGGAAACACGAGCACAGTCCACATTCCAGCTATGAAAAGGATGGGTTGATTTTGATGGAGGAGTCAGGATGAAGGATGGCTATTATTCAGCATGACAACATCCCTACCTAGCAAAATGCCTTTCAGAGAGAGAGAGAGCGGTGCGTGGGGAGGAGAAACGAGGCTTAAAATTAAAGAAACCCCCACAAAGAAAAAAAAAACAAAAATAAAAGCCCAGCTTTTGGGCTCAGCCCTTTCTGCAGGACCGGGATGAAGTCCCAGCTCTACGGCAAGATTGAGCTGGGAGCGTTCAGGCAGCGAGGGCTCGGAGCATCCTACTTAAAACAAAGGTGTCGGAGGGGGATCGCTCGCGTGACAGCCTTAAAATCTCCTTACAGAGGCTCAGCCCCAATTAAAACGCATGCGTTCGGTCATGCAGCTTTAATCTCCGTGGTCGTGCTTACCCTGAAATCCACCCGGGACACCTGTAGGTGCGGGGAGCAGCCAGCCCGTCCCACGGAGCAGCCCCCGGGGCTAAGAAAGTGCCGCGGGAGCCGTGAAATCACCGCTTTACCTGCGGTAATTCTGCACCGCTGCTCGGTTCAGCCCTGTTGCCACAGTAACACTTGTGGTGTAGCCGAGATCACTGATTATGAAACTAGGAAAAAAATCAGAGGCTGCTAATTAGGATATACTCCAGTTCTCCAAAAGCTCCATATTAATGACATTACGATTGCGAGCGCAGGGAAAACAGATGCCAGGAAGAATCACCTCGGTCAGCGCCCGTGGCCAACAGCTGCTTTTTTTTTTGGGTCTTTTTTCTTCTTCTTTTTTTTTTTTTTTATAGACAGGTCTTAAAAATTCAGCCTGCAAATTCCTTGTAAGATCGACTTGTTGTTTTCCTCCTCTTTGAGCAAACGTGCAAGACTCGGTGGAACAGTCTTTACTCTTTACATATATTTGCATGTATTAGACTGGGGAAAAAAAAAAAAAAAACAAGGGTTGAGGATGAGGTACAAATGGTGACAGCCAGAGCGGGGCCAGAGATGCATCCCCTGCATCCCTCACTAACTGTGTTTCTCTGTTTCCCAGATAAACCAAAATCACGATTTTACCAGCGCCTGCGAGGGTTTATAAACAAGGTTTGCAAACGAGGGGAGCTGGATTTGAAGCGTATTCCTCCCTGACTTATGTGAGTGCCAAAAGCATTGTGAGGCACGTCTTCTGCTGAAGGTTTCAAGCTGAAAAGTCTGACTGGAGCAGTTGTGCTGCCAGACACAACTGTTTTTCAGCACAATCCACAAATAAGACATCGGAGCGTGTTTCCAGGTGAAAGGAAAATTGCCTGACAGGTATTTCTGGAGCTGCAAGCCCAGAGAGATGCTGCCTTAAAAAGTCAGCTCATCAAAATGCCATGATTTTTTTCAATTTTCTCAGATGACCAATGCAGTGAGTGGATGAAATGGTGCTGAACATGCAGGGCCAGGGAAAAGTGAGTTAGTGGATTTTAGAGAGTTTATAAGAGCTTCCTACCCTGAAAGTGTCCAAGGCTAGATTGGACAGGGCTTGGAGCCACCTGGGATAGCGGGAAGTGTCCCTGCCCATGGCAGGGGGTGGAACAAGATGGTCTTGAAGGTCCTGTCCAACCTGGCCTTGAGCACTTCCAGTGATGGGGCAGCCACAGCTTCTCTGGGCACCCTGTGCCAGTGTTTTACAACACTCTTATTGTAATAAACATGTTCCTTACATCCAGAACTTGGAGAACAAATGGGGATCCACCTCTTTATCCCCTGCTCTGAGGCAGGAAAATAAGTGAGATTAATTTTTTTTCTCCAGCAGCATCACCTAAAGCCTTGAAAGCACAGAGTCCCCCACTCACAACTGTACGAAGCAATTTTTCCTCCCACTCATCAGCAATACTGAGGAAGTGTTAGATGGAGTGTTAATTACCTATAAATGTGATTTATTAGCTGGAAACAATACAAGACACCCACCAACCATCAAATACAAGCAACTGGCAAAGCATGAGGGCACCCAGTCCTGGGCAGACTGGGATTGGCACGTTGCAGATAACAAATTAATACAACCAGTGGGATTCATTTGATGGTTTAGTTGGAGGCATTATTTCCAACCTTTTAATAGGCTTATTTACAGGAATTAGTCCTTTAATGCTGTGTGCTCATGTATCCAGTGCAGTATAAGCTGGCTGGATGCGACCACAGAGAGAACATCTGCTTTTGTGAGCATTTAGGGAAATTATTGCCAATTACAGGGACGGCAGGTGAGGGCAGCTGGGGAGGGAGGATCTGCCAGGAGGGATGAGGAGCCTTGCTAGAAGCTGATGTGAGCAGGAAGTGCCCTTGGAACATAAATATCTCAGCAAAAAGGAGCTGTTGCCCAGAGTGCCACCAAAATACCCTCAGCAAGGAAAGGATTTCCAAGGCCTGCAGACTTTAGGGGTGATCCCTGTGTCAAGGGAAATACAGGTTGGATATCAGGAAAAGGTTTTTCACAGAAAGGTGATAAAGTTGTGGAATGGCCTGCTCAGGGAGTCCAGCAACGTCTCTGGGTGTGTTTAACAAAGCCTGGATGTGGCACTGAGTGCCAGGGGTTAGTTGAGCTGTTTGGGCTGGGTTGGAATCGATGATCTTTGAGGCCTCTTCCAACCTGGTCATTCTGGGAATTCTGTAAATCCCTGTTATCATTCACACTATCAGCATTTTGAGCACTTCAGTCTCCCAAATATTTCTTCTCCTGCTCCTGAAAAATGACCACACCCTGCTTGCCTCCAGTAGCTCTATTTCCACCTTTATCTTTCTTTCTTTTTTTCCATCTGATTTCTATCATTTTTTCTAATCTGCCTTTTCTTCACCTTTCTATCTCCTATGCCCAAGAGGGGTGTCCTTATTTAAAGCAAAGTGATGCTGCAGGACAGGTCATGGAGCCAAACCAAGCTGGGCACCTTCTGTCATTGCTACTGCTATAAACACATATGTAAAAATGTATTTATGGGTGTGACCAGAAGGTCAAGGGAGGGGATTCTGCCTCCAATGCTGTGTCCAGCTCTGGGATCCCAACAGCAGGAGGACTTGGAGCTGCTGGAGCAAATCCAGAGGAGTCCAGGAGGTGCTCCAAGGGCTGGAGCCAGGCTGGGAGAGCTGGGGGTGCTCACCCAGCAAAGGCTCCAGGGGGAGCTCAGAGATCCTTCCAGGGCCTAAAGGAGCTCCAGGAGAGCTGGAGAGGGACTGGGGACAAGGGATGGAGGGACAGGACACAGGGAATGGCTCCCACTGCCAGAGGACAGGGATGGATGGGTTATTAGGAATTAGGAATTCCTCCCTGTGAGGGTGGTGAGGCCCTGGCACAGGGTGCCCAGAGCAGCTGTGGCTGCCCCTGGATCCCTGGAAGTGCTCAAGGCAAGGCTGGGCAGGGCTTGGAGCCCCCTGGGCTAGTGGAAGGGGTCCCTGTCCATGGCAGGGGGGGGGAACTAGACGATCTTTAAGCTTCCCTCCAAACCAAACCATCCTGTGATTCTATATTTTTCAGATTTATATATCTATAAACCCATTATAAACCTAATATAATATAGCTACTACAAATTATATATAGATTTTGCTATAAACCTACCATAAACCCAGTATCACTGCAATAAACATATTTCCTGCTGACTCAAGATTGTAAGAACTAGTCCTAAACACCATGGTGGGTACAAGCCCCTGCTGGTACCAACACAAAACCTAACGTTCAGTAGTTCTGAAAAATATATAATTAAAATGCAGCTTCTTATCTTTGAAGTGATTAACCAACATCCTGGGACGACTGACTTTTAGCCCTGCCATGTTATTCACAATTCATCCTCCATTTTCACCTCCCCAACAAAAGGCTGAACTCAACTGTATTATTGTCAGCCAGGGCTTTTATCTGCAGCCTTTGGAGCGGTCAAGGCATGGGACAGAACAATGGCTCTCACAGGAGAACAAATACAATCTCAACAAAAATACCCTATGGCTAAGGTCTAAACCAGCCTTTTTTTTGGCTGGGAATTCCAGAGCACCCTATATTAAAAAAAAAAAAAAGAAAAAAGAAAAAAAAAAAAAAGGAGAATGAGGACTCGGATAGGAAGAGTAAGCTGACATTCAGCACTGCTGTGTTCTTCCTTCCAGGATGGCACTGAAAATTAGAGTATCACATAAAACCAAGGAAAAGGAAAGCTGAAGGTGGAGGAGCAAGCCCAGAGGTCCGTGGAGATGTTGGGGAGGTCCAGATGGGACCTCCTCTCCAGGAAACCCCTGGCCCAAACCACAACGATTTGTCTTGTGAAATCCACCCCAAAAGCAGCCACAGAGCAGCTGTGTGTGGTTTCCACATCCTCAGCCAAGGGAGCAGCACCTGCTCCTGCTTTTGGGGTTTGGTAGAGAAACGCTCCTCCCCAGCCGTGGCTGGGCAAGGAACCGGGTCTGGCTGTGGTGTTCTCCCTGCTGAACACAAGGGTTACCAGCAGCAACGTGGCTCTGGGCTCAGGAGTGACCCCAAAGTCAGGAAAAGCACGACTGACAGCCCTGGCAAGGTGGGATATTGGGTGAGGGGACGCCAGAGCCATGGTGGTCCACAGAGGCCACCAGCCCCCATGACCAGCCCATCTTCCTCCCCTCTAGATGGAGCTGCAGGAGAAGCCTGAGGTCCCTCCCTGAAGTGAAGGTGGATGCACCCCATCATCTCCAAAACAGAGCCACAGAGTCATGGAATGCTTTGGGTGGGAAGGGACCTTAGAGACCATCCAGTTCCACCCTCCTGCCACAGGCAGGGACACCTTCACTATCCCAGGTTGCTCCAAGCCCCGTCCAGCCTGGCCTTGGGCACTTCCAGGGATCCAGGGGATTCTCTGGGCACCCTGTGCCAGGGCCTGCCCACCCTCACAGGGAGGAATTTCTTCTCAATATCCAACCCTGCCCTTTGCAGCTTTGCAGCCATTCCCCTTTGCCCTGCCACCTGCAGCTCAGTGCTAGAAAAGAGAACAAGTTCCTGAGGCAATTTCATCAAAACCAGCAAATTACCAGTTTAATTATTCCGTCTCGCCACACACCAGAAAAACACCATCATGGCAAATCAGAAAGTACAGAGCCCCCCAAAATAATGCCCCCTTCCTTTGATGAGGCAATTCTGTGCTGAAAACCTGCTCAAAAGCCTGGAAGAGCTGCTGGGCTCGGGGGCACCACAGAGGCAGCAGCTGCAGGAAGGAACAGCTCCTCTGGAGTGTTTGGAGAGTGTGTTTGCACTGGGACCACAAATATTTTTTTGACACATGTAGGCAGCAGTGAAGAGATGAATCCTGGCCATTCCACGTGCAAAACAAATATAGAGAGGGAATTTCAAGTTTCTTTGATGACAGCAAAGCCTGGGTGTGTAAGAGATAGCAGAGTCAAAGTAATGCTGGAATTTGGTTTTTTATGACCCATTTTGTTTTTTTTCCAATAAACAAGGTCTCCCTGAGCAGCCATTAAACATCACCATTTGTCACTTAGATTTTAGTGATATGAAAATAAACATTAAGAGGCCACGACAGAGCTCAAATCCCCCTGCGTTAGGCACCTAAGCCAAACAAAATTATGCTGCATTAAATTCATTTCCATCCCATCCAGAAGGACAGAGCCCTCCACTCAGCTTACATCATTCCAAAAGCAACGAAGACGACAGCACCCGAGACATCCCTATCCTTGAAAGTCCTTGCTGTTCCTTTCAAAAGGCTTTGAAAACCAGCTTTCCTACAAAAACACCCTTTTCCATCACGCCCTGGATAGGAACATAATACACAGAAGGCTCCTCAGTGTTGCTGTTAAATAAGAGACCCCCCAAACCAGGCATTAAATGGTACAGGAGCTCCCACACAACAGAGAGGGCTTTCTGTGCCTGCAGGGACACAACACAAAGTCTGTTGCTCCAGACCAGGACGGTGTTTGGCGGCGCGAGGGCCCAGCCTGACAAACTCATCTCGTTTTCACAGGGTCAAGGCATGGGCTGGGTTGGAAGAGACCTTAAAAACCATTCAGTTTCACCTCTCTGACATGGACAGGGACACCTTCTGCTAGACTAAGTTGCTCCAAGCTGGTCTTTAACATTTCCAGGGATCCAGGGGCAGCCACAGCTGCTCTGGGCACCCTGTGCCAGGGCTCAGCACCCTCACAGGGAGGAATTTCTTCTCAATATCCCATCCATCCCTGCCCTCTGGACACATTCCCTGTGTCCTGTCCCTCCATCCCTTGTCCCCAGTCCCTCTCCAGCTCTCCTGGAGCCCCTTTAGGCCCTGGAAGGGGCCCTGAGCTCCCCTAGGATCCCTCTCTTCTCCAGGTGAACACCTCCAGTCCCTGGAGCATCTCCTGGACTCCTCTGGATTTGCTCCAGCAGTTCCACATCTTTCCTGTACTGAGGATCTCAGAGCTGGACACAGCACTGGAGGTGCAGCATCTTGAGAGCAGAGCAGAGAATAGAAATCTCCTTCCTTGACCTGCTGGCCACCCTTCTTTGGACACAGCTCGATTCTGCTCCTGGGCTGTGAGCTGGCTCATTTTTCATCACCAGCACCCCCAAATCCTTCTGGATTAAGCCCCCAGTCTGTTCTGATGCTGGGAATGCCCCAATCCAGGCACAGGACCTTAGACTTGGCCTTGTTTAAGCTCAGGAGGATGTTCCCCAGTCTGCCAAGGTCACTCAGCATGGCATCCTGTCCCTCATGTCAATCACCTGCACCTCTCAGCTTGGTGCCATCACTTCTGACTCTGTGCCATGCACCCTGAGGCTATCCTGGCTCAAATCCTCCTTGTTGTCCTTAGTCCAAACCAAATCCAGTCCCATCCTTCAGTGACACACATCTCCAAGCTACGCCCTGTCCCAAATCACACATTCCTGGATGATTATGTATGGGATTGGTTCATCTTAAATGGGTGATGTTCTACCCCAAGCCATGCTGTTCTTGCACAGCAGTGGGGGAAGATCTCCTGCAATCCTTCCATAACCAAAAACAGGGATGTTCCAAAGAGGAGGAGAAAAGGAGAAGTCATTCTGGGAGGTGCAAAAGGCTTAAAACCAAAACCCTACAGATGGAAAAGAGGCAACATGTAATACACAGACAAAGCAACAGGGATGTTAGGAGCAGTCAGTTCATTACAGGGTTATTTTTGGACACAGCAGTGCTGGGTTCATGGTTGGACTCAATGATCTGAGAGGTCTTTTCCAACCTAAATGAGTCTGTGATTCTATTTCTACCTTGATAACACCCTCATGTTAGGGCACTGATCTCAAAGGAACCATCTCCATGTAATTTCAGAGATCCAGATGTGATTTCCAGAAGTGCCTTAACTTAAATATAAACTGACCAGCCTCTAATCCTCTGTGGAATACTTTCCTCTACTCCTTTTCCCCCCATGGGTTCTGGGTGTGATCTGCCTGCTTTTAAAGCCCAAGTTTGCCAGATGTTATGGGATCTCTTTATATCCTGTGTACATCCCTGATGCTCTGATGTACAAATGTGTGTACAATTACACATTTGGATGCTGACTGCTCCCCACCTCCCACTCTGGGAGCTGTAGGAAAGGCACACCTGGAGTTTTTGGAAAACATAGTGCCATCTTCATTGTCAGTCAATGAATTAATCCATGAGCAGTGCACGGAGGGGATTAACTTTGCTGAGGGAAAGTCTGCTATCTCCACCACCACAAAGGACAAAGAATTCCTGAGTGGAATTCTGACCGCCCCCAGCAGCTCCAAAGCAGTGAAGATGACAGGCACAGCTCAGCCTCTAAAGCAGATTTTGCACCACTGGAAAAGACTGGACAGGGAGAGCACAGGAAAAGCAGGGCAACCCCTGCTCTCTCCAGGTGGCCTTTCCTGGCAGCAGCAGGACATTTCAGGTGTGGGATACTCTTAAACCACCTGGAGGAACCAGTTATTCATGGCAGAAGCTGAGACATTATTAAGAGTCAAGGAAGGAACATCAGCAGTGGGGTGACTTTTAATCCTTGCTGGCGTGGACTGGAATTAACATTAATGAGTCTGAAATGAAAGGCCACCCATCCCAACTCACACCCCAGCACATCTCTGGCTGTGACATTAATGTAGGGCCAGAATCGACCCAACACCATCTTCCCCCTGACCTCTTTGGGCACAGAGATGAGATCCCCAAAAACACCTCACAATATCCAGCCTGGTGGCACTGCCATGGACTGTTTTTTATCCCCACCTCCTCAAAGAGGACACTTTGAGGGACAGGAGAAGCTGTAACACATCTCTGGAAGCTGCCTCAGTACAAAGGGAAAGACCTGGAGGGAAGGGAAGTGTCAGGTGATTTGGTTGAAGGATGCAGCTGTTGCTGAGCAGCTTTAACTCCTCTCATCCCAGATTAGCTCCTCAGATTTTACCAGGACCTTTCCAGATGTTCCACTTGCTGGAACGATGCCACGTTTGTGTGTCAGACTAAACATCTGTGCTTTTAAGCCTGGGATTTTCAGATCAGATCTATGTGTTTGGAGGGGGAAAATAACAACACAAATTGTCTGTAAGGGGAGCTCCATTGAACAGAGCCACCATTATTTCTTCCTCCCCATCCCCCACACGACCCCTCCTCCCTCCACAGGCAAAGCTTTTCAACAGATTTCAGGAAAATGTGGAGAAAAACAATATTGTACATTTTCTGTCCTCAGTCTTTTCCTGTTAAGTCAGAGAGGAGCTACCAGAAACACAGCCTGCAGTTGGCATCTTCCCCTCCTGCCTTTCTGCTTCAGGAGAGCACCAAACTTGGGATCTGGGGTTTGAGGACCAGCTGGGCAGCCCAGTATGAACTGGGAAAGGTGCTGGTTTACCCATGGGTGTGTGCACCACTCCTGCTCTTACAGGGCAGGAAGTGATGGAAGGATCACTGGAAGTGATGACAGGATCCCTCAAGTTTGGCTTCAGGGGCTCCATAAATCTCCATCAGCTCCACTCTTCCACCTTCCCAGTTGGTCCCTGCTGACACCCATCCCCACCCTCACCTGAAGACAAGAGTTAAGTATTTCTGTACTGACAGCTGGCTCTAATTTGTGGTCAGCTGAGGGGAACATGATCTGTGCTTCTGGTGTGATGCCCCATCAGAGGGGCACCCAGTGTCCCACCATCAGCATCACCTCGTGCCTCAGCACCTTTGTTCTGTCCCTGCACCTCCCTCACTGGAAAGAATTGTTTTCCAATATCCATCCAAACCTGTCCCTGCTGCCCAGCACCACTCCAGGCTTTTCCCTGTGTCCCACAAGATCCTCACGGCCCAACAGCATTTTCGTGTGGGGCTTTTGCTTCTTTCCCATTTCAAAAGACTGGAGATATTACAAGAGCTGGGATGTGGAACAACAAAATTGGGGGTTTAACAGTCTGGCAGGTAAAAACCATGCGTCACAAAGCACAGGAGCACTCAGGGACATCAAATTGCACAAGCCCTGCAGTAACCTGAGGACTTGGGGGGGTGGGAGGAGGGAAATCTGGCGCCTCTTGCTCACACCGAGCGGGTCCCTGGAGCAAAGCATTCCCAGAACCACACCTCCAAGATTCTGGAATTCTCACCTGCCATGAGCCAGGGAGCCAGCCTGGAAGCAGGTGAGAAGCTGGGCAGTCAAGAACAGTGAGATGTCCCAAATCTTTGCCATCACTTCCATCCTGCCTTGCTGTGCAGAAGCTTCAGCCTCGGGGAGCCAGATATTGTTTCAGCATGACAGAATAACAGCATCAGGTTTTTGTGTGTCACTGTGCACCCAGCTCCCCTCTCCCAGCCCAGAGGAGCTGCCATTTGGCCTCTTCCCACCCTTTTTATAGAGGAAACCAGCACCAGGATCAAAGGAGGCTCCTGGGTGAGAGGCTGATGGGAAAGGGCAGGAACTGGAGAGGTGACAGCGAGGAGATGGAGCTGAGCGAAGTGAGGGGTTGTTCCTTTGTGCTGCAGCCTCTGGCCATGAAACCTGAGTGGCAGCACAGATTATGCTGAGTAGCAGAGGAAGGAGAGAGAAAAACACCTGTGCTTGGGTTGATGAAAATATTGGGTGACTGCATGAATGGGAGAGCTCCTGCTGCTGCTTCTCCTGAGTGTCGCTGCTCTGGGTCATCCTAAAAAAGGTTCAGTGTTGCTCAGCTTATTTTTCTCTCATGTCTTTACTCAATTCCATCAGGTTCTGTGTGCAAAGAGGGCTGCCAGATGATACTTAATTACTCAAATACAGGCACCTCAAATACAGGCCCTCAAATGACCCCAGGTTTTACTGGGAGAGGAAAATTTGATGTCAAGTCTTACCCTGGAAGTCCTTTGGTTGCACTAGATGGAAAAAGCTCTGTTGGGAAGTGAAGCAAACACAACGAGGCCTTAATTCCCTGCTGAACCAAACCCTGGCACTCCCACAGAATGGACCAACAGAAGTGATCTTTTTCCTTCCTTTTCCCCAGCAAAATGAGAAGCACCTCCAACATTTGGCTATTCCAAAGCCTCTCAGGGATCTGCATCATGGATGTTCAAAGCCTTCTATTCACCTTGGGCTGTGTTATCCCAGCTCTTTTCAAGGAGAACTCCTTGTGAAAGTCAGTTAAAGGCAGGGCCAGGCTGTATTTACCTTGGCACCTGATTGCCTTCCAGAGTCCTCCTATTTCCTCTCTGAGTAATTAATTAATAGCTTGTCAGTGAGGAAAAAGAACTTCACCCCATTATTCCCAAGTCTTTTGTCACCGTGGCCAAACCCTTGAGCATGCCCAACACCTGCAGTTTGTCACAGTATTGCGAAATACAGAAGCTACCAATAAAAACCCAGAAATCCCTCTTTTGGGATGTTACAGGGATTAAGCTGCTTCCAAAGATGAGATGCAAGGTCACCCAGAAGTGCTGGAGCTGATAAACAACCCCAGGACCACTTTATAATCTCTGCCAAACAAGTCCAGTATATCAGAAAAAGGTTCAGAAAGGTGAAACACCTGTTATATATCATTTCCAAAGCTCCTGCTGAGGGGGAAAAATAAAAAATCCCTCCTTGCTGCTGCTGCAGAAAGCTTTAATCCCAGGCTCCAGGAGCTTTCCATCCCAAATGCAGCGCACCAAAACACGCTGCCGTTGCCCAACTGACCCATATATTTTTTTTTCCCCTTTATGAACTGGGTGAATAAGTTAATAAAATAACAAAACCATCTCATTTCCACTGAGAAAACACAATTCCCTCCGAGCAAGGTGTGATCCCGGCCTCGCTCTCCCGACGCCGAGTCCCCTCCTGACCTATTTATGGAAGCGCTGCCGCGAGGATTTCGGCGTGATCCGCCCTGGAAAAGCCTAAAATTACACTGCCCTCCCAAGAGCTGGGATAAATTGACCCCTCTAAGCAAAGGGCTTGCTAGGCTTTTATCTTTTATCTCACAAATTTTATCTTCCCCCCATTGTTGGCTGACGCTGGAGCGGAATAATGAGACGGTGAGGGGTTCTACGGGCACGATTGGAAAACTGCCTTGGCAACTCAATTGTATCCCTGATGCCTGTGCTGGCTTTTATACACAGCTACTGGTTTGGAAAGCTGCTCCTGGTTTCACACACTCACTCCATAAAGCTGCATTTATGATTTTCTTCCATTTATTTTTGCCCGGTGTTTCGGCAAAGGGAATTAGTTGTGGGGTTTGGCGCTGGGATGGAGAAGTGTTTTTATAAAAAAAAGGCCGGGGGGGGGGGGGATTGCTCTGGTTGTATTTTTGTGCCCTTCATCCAGTCTAGACATGAAAGTCTCAGGATGCAGATGATTTCCACTTCTCTGCAGAAATTGTGCCATGGTATTAAAAAAAGGGATGAAAGGAACAATAAGCTCCGAGACGTGTCTAAAATTAGAGGTTCACAAAACAATCTGAGTTTATAATATCCCCAGTACAATAAAAGCCAAGAGCAAGCGGGCCAATTATTTAAAAACTGCAGGATAAAAGGAAACCTTGATCAAAACTGTTATCAGGGGAACAAATCTATCTTTATTGTGTTGCAGTTTCGCTGCTGACTGAAATAACTTTTCTAAAACTGCCACTATGCTGCTAAGAATTAGCTAAATAGAAACACCATACCAAAATCAAAACTGCCTTGCCCAAACCATCAACATGACAGCAGCCCACAGCTCTTCCCTATTTTCTGCCAAGGTTTAAATTCCAGTGTGGTTTTCCCTCTATGCACCTTCACTCATCAGACAGAAAATGGATGAGTTGATTTCCATGTGATCTTCAGTTAAATTTGCATTTTGGGTCTCAAGTGGTAGCAAAGCTGCAGTTCTAGGACTTTAAGTGAATGGGTAAATTAAGAGGAAAACACCAAAATCATGTTTGCTTTGGTGCTGTTATTATTTTTAATATTAATCTTAAACAAGGAGCAAAATTGATACAACAGCAGTGCCAGAAATATCCTCCTCCTTCTGCCAGGGGAGATGAAAATGTCCTTTAAAATACCGGGGGGAAAATAATATTTACAAATCACTGCTGAGAGGAGAGATGCAGAACCGGCAGGGGATCAGAGATTATGCAGCATCCAACTTCTGCTGTCCCTGACCACTGGGAGAATTCAGAAGGAATTTAGAGTTGTCAAGGGGATAAAGTCACTGTCAAGGAGGATGGACTTTTCCTTTGAAAAGCCATCTTTTCTTCTGGGGGTAAACCAGATCCTTCAGGAACCTGACTTTGCTCTTGTGTAAGGGAGTGAACGTGCTCTGAGCACAGATCCTGGGAGAGCTCCACAGGCTTTTCCTGAGGAGAGGACAGCAGAGCTGAGGCTCAGTTCTTGCACATGGAATAAGAAAATATGAGCCCTGAAGTAGGGAACCAAATAAAGATGGGCACTGCAGTGCCCACGGCCTCAAAGCCAGGCATGTGTGGACTGTGTTCACATGCACCCGTGTCTCCCGAACAAACACAACCACGGAGCTGCATTTGCTCAGCTGCACCACAAAAGTTGTTCCTTTATCCAATGCTCTCTAATCCTCATCTTCCCTGCTCCAGCTCTCTCTATCCCAAGAATTCACATTCAGCACTAAACCAAACTCAACCAATCTCCTTCCTAAATGTTACCCACAGTCCACTTTCTCACCTTTTCCCTACTCCCACGTCCTACAGCTGTTTCCTCCATCTCAACCACTCTTCCTACATAAGAAATGATTCCCAGATCTCCCCATTTCTCCTTGGAAATCCACACCAAGTCATAGATCCTTGCTTTCCTTCCCATCAACAGGCACAGCACTCACCTTGGCAGATAAACAAGGTTGGTGGCAAAGCACTCATGACCATCAAGCTGTGATTCAGCCATGACACACCAAGGGCCAGCAGCCACAAATTTAATGTTACAACTGGGTCAAATCCTAACCTGCTTCACAAGGGCTCCTCATCACCAACCTGCACAACAACCAAGGGGAAAAGAGAGGGGAAATAAAAAGTTCATGGCCAGCTACAGGGTGCCCAGAGAAGCTGTGGCTGCCCCTGTGATGCCTCAGGTTTTGGATTTTCTATTTTTCAGATTCTGTGCTGCTTTAGTGTGTGGGTCTGGGGTTCACATCAGGGGATGGTGAGCTCTCTGCACAGAGCAGGGAGACAAAACAATTCCTGCTCCAGCTGGGCACCAAGGACAAATGATCCAAATCTCAGGCACCAGAGCACAAACACCGTGGGCTGAAGAGAGAAAAACAAGCAGGATGGGACTGCAGGGGCTAAAGCTGGAATTGGGCAATTAACTCCAATATGCAAATGGAGCAGAACTTACAAAAGTGAGAGGCCCCGTGAGCGCTCGTGCATTTTGGGACCATTTTGGCTCACCTTGGGTGGAGCCCTGGCTGGGCTCTTGTGCTGCCCAAGGCGCATCCATTGAGGCCTTTTGATAACTCCCTGCTTTATTCTTTAACTGTGTCTAATCTCTGCTCTAGGTCAGCCTTCTCAAAGCATCACCTGGACCCCTGGCAGTGGCTGGGATGGGCTGAGCTTTAAGGCCCATTCTGTGATACTGTGATGATACATTCTGCCCCAATTTCTTCCCCATTCCCAGAGCTCATGGAGCAAATAAGAAACAGGATTTTTTTTTTTTTTTGGTGGGTGAAAGCCAAGGAAAAGCTGTTCAGATCTCAGTGAAACCATTTTCAGTTCACAAGCTCCAGAGCTGACACCTATGGACACCAGGCAGTTTTGGAGATGCCTCAGCTGCAGGAAGGTGAAGAGAACTCCCTGGTTGATGGTTACACCCTCAAAAACCTAGAAAGAGTCACAACAGGGGATAAAAAAAAAACCTTTTTAAATTAAAAATATTTCAGAGTAGCAGAATCAGAGCCCAGGACAACAGCAGCCCCATAAGCAGTGACACATCCCTAAGGCCACCACACTCCTCAGTCCAGTGCCTTTCCCAGGAGGAAAGGGTTTTTTTTTTCCCCAGGAGGAAATGAAAACCACATGGACTGCCCAGGGAAGGGATCAATTAGACCATCTGGCCCTACCCACCACACAGCAAAAACTGCTCCCTACAAGAAACTTCCCAATTTGCTCTATCCAGTCTCACTTGAAAAGTCCAAAGCGATGGAGTTTCCAGCTCTTCTCCTGGGATATGATTTCTCCCTGCAGGAAGCCTTTCCTAGCAACATTTTCCTTTTGAAAATGTCTTCATTTCAATTTGCTGCCCCCCTCTCTCTCCCCTGCCTGTGTGCATTTGTGAACTACACTAATGAAACAGATTAATATCAAAAAGGAATTACAATTTAGGAATAAATTAGTTTATTTTCCTTTTATCCTCTACCAAAACCCCTCAACATGTCAAAGGAAGTCGGAGTCTCCCTGAAATCTTCCTTTTTAAATTGGTCCCACTGCTCATCATTACACCTCCCCTCTATCCATACAAGTTGTTTTGCTTTTCTTTCCCCTTCTTCTTTTTTAGGGAAGAGGGAAAGAAGGCAGAGAAAAGCGTAATAAAGGTTGGGATAAGGGGACAGGGGAGAGGGACCCATCCCAACTGATCAGCCATAATTGCTTCCAACACTCCTCAAGTGTCTGAAAATGAAGGTTATGATTCTGGTGTTGCCTGATAAATATTCCCAGCTTCACTCTAGATGAAGGATCTGAGTTTATCCAATAATTAGGTTTTCTGCACCAGGAAACAGCTTCCACTTCCCAGAAATACCAAGGAGAGAGGCTGAGATGTGGCCAAATTGTGGGCAGCAGCTTGGAGAAAAAAACTACTAAGGGCTCAAAAGCTGCTCCAAAGAAATAATTGTTCACAAAAATTGGGAGGGCTGCAAGAGACAAAGGCCCCAAATACCCACCAGGCTGGAGGTTAAGCACATACTGATAAAGGGTGTGAAAAATGCAATGGTTTTGAATGAAAATGCCCTTTAAAAAAAGCACTAGATGGGAAAACTCTGCTCCAACCTATTTCCCCCCAAGGATTTTATAGCCATGTCTGGTGGTAAAAACTATTCTAACTTATTACAAAAAATGTAATGACCACTTCAAGGTCCTCCCTCTGGGACAGGGACACATTTCACCAGCCCAGGTTACTCCAAGCCCCATCCAACCTGGCCTTGAACACTTCCAGGGATGGGGAAACACAGGGATGGGGAATTAGAACTCATTAAGGGCTGTTCCCATCCCACAGGTGCCCAGCTCAGTGTCACTTTTTAAAGGTTTCCACTCCTGTCAGGAGTTTTGCTGGAGATCTTCATTCCCTCTTGTTCAAAAACATTCAGCCATGTATGTAAATCCTTGCCATACAAGGATCTGAATTTGGAATTTTTTAGAGATGGGAATTTTTTTAGGAATGGGAATTTTTTAGGTGGGAGGGCTGCTCCAGGTAGGAAAACCCATCGAGGAAGATGTGAGGGAAGCTCACACTGCAGAGGAACTCTCTGCTTGCTTCAGGAGCAAAATTTAATTCCCACCCTTGTACAACATGTTCTGATATTTAAAAATATTCAGTTGACTTCCACATCTCCTGTGCCCTTTATTTTTCTGACAGCTTCTCCTGGATGGGAAGTACAGGAAAATCCAAACTGCAGCAACAGAGCAAAGAGCCAGGAACCACTGCAGCCACTGACCCGGGGCCAACTTTCGGGTGTTTTTGTTTAAAACATGACTTTTAGAGAGCTGTGAGAATAAATATATATTCTACACCCTCTAACACTTATTAGAGATCTAAAAAAAAGCAGTCTTGGAAATAGGAAGTGCATATGCAAAGGGAAAGCCAGAGCACAGGGAGGCAGCCTGCCCTTCCCTGGCTGCACGTCTGCCTTTCTTGGCTGCAAGGAGCAGCAAGGAAGTGATTATAAAGCATTTATTTGCAAAATCACAGCCAATAAATCCAAGAGCAACAACACCCTCCCTCACACTGCTCTGTCCTTGGGTGGGGGGGAAATGAAGGAGAGCTGTAGGTCTGAGCAGCAGGCAGGTGCATGGCAGGAGAGCTTCACTCCAAAGATTTTTGGGAAGAGTTCAAGCCTATAAAGTGGAATATTCACCCAGGCTGCCTCTTACCTCTGCTGTTTTGAAGCCCTAGAAAATAAAAAGCCTTAGAAAGGCAATGACAGTTGTGGAATGAAAATGCCTGAAAAGGTTAAAAAGGGAAACAAAAAAAAAAGGACTGGGCTGTTGAATGAGGAAATGAGTAAGGGAGAGCAAGAGAAAATAAAACAGTACAGAAAAAGCCATCTAAATTCTCCTCCCCTTTCCTGGATACAAATACCAGCACAAGAAAACCGTAGGAAGCGAATCTGACTGCTTTGAAAATCACTGAGGTCAAAAGCCCGACAGAAGAAAGGAAAAAGGATTAAACAAAGGGATGATATAATCTATCCAGCTATAATTCAAACCTTGGAGGTATAAATAGCTCCACTACAGGGCTCAAGTCAACCACTAATTTACACTGCAATCAGGAGGGGGAGGCAGATACCCATCCCCACAAGCAGATTAATCCTTAATTGCTCATTTTTGCATTTCTGACACCTTTCTTTGAAGTACCAAAGCTGGTACCATCTCACAAAAGGCGCTGGCGAGCCTGAAAATTGGAGAGATGAGCCTGGCTGCTGCTTATTTGGGGCCCCAATGTCCCAGATACTGCTGTGGGTCCTGAGTGCAGAGAAGGAGATGACCCCAATCCATGGGGATAAGAGAGGATCAAAGCCAGCGTTTGCCAGTTGGACACAAAGGGAAGCAGGACTCCAATGATGGCTCGTGTTTCACAATGTTGTCCCAAGGCCTTAATTGCAGATAAATACTTGGTGGGATATTCAAATACTTGTGAGCACTTCAATCACTTCAGAGGCTCTGTAAATCCCTCTAGGAATACTGGTGAGGATGGGCTGGGTGGTGTGAGGTAAGAGCAGCAGGATCATCAGCTGGGGGCTCTCAGAGAGGGACACCCAGCCCCTTCTCCAGTGCTGTGTCCTTGATTCATCTTCATCCACGTGAGGAAGGCAGTGACAGTGATGGGAAGGCAACTGTAGGGGAGTTTCTTCAGCCTCTGACACATCCTCTGTGCGACTGCATCGATTTTGAGGGGAGAAATTCCTTCATTCCTTCATTCTTTACCACACTGCCAGCTTCTGAAGCTCGGTCCAAGAGCAGAACCCTTCCTGTTGCTGTGTGTTCCCAGGGGGAATGGCTGTGTCCAGACACCCCAGCACGTATCCTGTGTGTTAATTAACAACCCTGCCCCCGTTAATGATCCTCACTGCATCCCAGCCTATCTGAATGGGATGAAAACACCATCCTAGAACCAGAATCATGGAATGGTTTGGGTTGGAAGAGATCTTGAAGATCATCCCGTTCCACCCTCTGCCATGGGCAGGGACACCTTCCACTGTCCCAGGCTGCTCCAAGCCCTGTCCAACCTGGCCTTGGGCACTTCCAGGGATCCAGGGGCAGCCACAGCTTCTCTGGGCCCCCTGTGCCAGGGCCTGCCCACCCTCACAGGGAGCAATTCCTTCCCAATATCCCACCTAACTCAGCCCTCTGGCAGTGGGAAGCCATTCCCTGTGTCCTGTCCCTCCATCCTTTGCCCAAAGTCCCTCTCCAGCTCTCCTGGAGCCTCTTCAGGCACTGAACCCCCCTTCCCTGCTGCCCACAATGTGGGATCACCCACATCCAGCCTTTCATCCACCAGCATCCCCAAGACTTTCAGGGCTGCCATTTCCCAAATCCCTGCTATTTTTTGCTGATGAGACACAGCATCCCATATAAAAATTCCTATCCTGTAACACATCAAACTTTGTTTAGCCAACAACTTTCTCCTAACACCATCTCATCAGTCACCAGCCTCGATGGTGCCCAACCTCTGCTACACAAGACTTTGAATTATTCCTTTTGGGAAGCATCCAGCTTGATCCCACTATCAGGGATGGTTTTGTTTTTTGTTTTTTTTTTTGTGTCCCAGTGGGTTATTTCATTAGGATGTGCCCCTGGAGACCTTATTCCAGGCTGAGTGTGCAGCTAGTGGGAAGAAAGACTTCTTGATGATGCATTTTCCTACCAAAATAGAAGCAGCATCTTTAAACACAAACAGATTTCAGCTTCCAGCACGGCAGTCCCAGGGCAGGAGACTGAAACAGCTTTAACTACTGAAGTCACACAGGGAAGAATTTGTGAACAAAAAAAGAAAAAAGAAAAAAAAAGTGTGGTTTCTGTATTACAGCAGCCACGTGCTCCAGATGGATTCAATGCCATGTAGGCTGGTGAGAAAAAAAATAACTTTGCTCCTCCCCCGAAACAGAAGTTGGGACAATTCACATCAAAACTGGATCAAGCACAAAGCAAAAGTCACCAAATGCTTCAAAAGCAGCAAATTGTACCAAATTCAGCTGTTAAAGCATCACTGGGAAAAAAAAAAAAACAAACCACAACGCCCTGTGGTATGAAACTCACTGTTAAAGCATCACTGGGAAAAAAAAAAAAAAAAAAAACCCACAACGCCCTGTGGTATGAAACTCTGAAAATGTATGTTAAAAATTGTGTAACAGAGAATTTTTCCATATTTTTGCTCCCAAGAATAAAGACTGGGATAAATCAACAGCTGAAAGGGCTGAATGCCATCTTGCTGTGAGCCTTTGTTAACAAAAATCAGAGTATGGATGAAATCATTCAAGCTGAAAGGAAGTGCAAATGTTTTAAAAGGTATTTTCCTTTGAAAAGCAAAAATCTGCCTCACGGTGAAGAGGGGGAGAAAATCAGTTCATGACATGTCTTTCCTTTTGTGACAGGGAAAATTTATTAAAATGATGATTGCTGCATAAGGAAATAAAATCATTTCATTGCAAGCAAGACATGGAACACTGAGGAAGAATTTCTTCCCCTGCTAAGGCTCAAACTCCATGACATTACAAAGCAGCGATGCCCAGAGCACAGTGAGGGGCCCAAAGGTGAGGCTGAGCATCCTGTTGATTGTCTGCATCCCATCATTTAACCAGCATTTCCAATTAAGCACCTCTTGCAGATTCATCATGGACTTCAGCAAGCTGACAGCCCTTCCAAAAGCCCAGAAACAGCCACTTAAAAAACAATGAAAACCCCTGAACACCTGCCTGAGGGATGAACAAACCAGTGTCTAGCAGATATTATCTTTTTTTTTTTTTTATTTAAGAGCAAATAAAATTGAAGTGGGGACATGTTTTAAAGTACTCAATGCAGAGCTGGGTTGCCAGCCAACATCTCACATCTAAACCATCTTCCTAAATGATACATTTCAGGATTCAAAGCACATAAAAATGAAGAAATAGATATTAAATAGGTTTTGATCAAGCCTCTGGCTGCTTGGAAAAAGGACTTTTAAACAAACTGACCTCTGAAGCAAAACAGCAGCTGGGAAGAACCTCCAGCAAAGCTGACCTTCCTTTGATCAACTGGCTCAAAACCAGTGCCAGACGGGGCTTCCCAATTTGTTTCCATGCTGTGGACACCTCTGAGCATCCCTGGTGAAATATTTTGGGGTGGTTTCGATGCTGCTCGCGACGACTGAGGAGCACAAAACTCATTTCCTGTGAGATGTCATTTGAGCAAACAAATCTCCATCCTGCCCAAGGTGTGTCTGAGCTCCAGGAGAGCCAAACTGGGAGGAGGTGGAGCAGCACCACAACGTGGGGCTTGAGGTCTTCTTGCCCTCCCAGCACCTGCAGGGGGTTCTCCTTTCCTTTGAAGATGTGGTGAGCTGGCAGCAGCGTGGTCTGAGGCAGCTGCAGGCACTGATCCACTGCAGCTGGAGTTTCAGGTTGGTTTTTTGACAGTAAATGATGCCTGTGAGGGACACCTGCTCCGGCAGTGTGCAAGCAGAATCGTCATCCTGAGTGTTCATCCCAAGACACACTGGGAAGGAGAAAATCCAGCCAGCACCACCCTTCATGGGGATCTCCAGGTGTTTCAGCCATTCCTGGGGCTCCCTGCACCTTCCAGTTTGGGGAAGCATTGAAGGGCAGAGCTCCAGCCCTTCCAGATAATTGCATTTTTGCTCAGATTTAGCTCTTTCCCTCCAGACCCTTTACACCTTTCTTGATCACCACCTGTAATTCTAAGCTCATCTTTGGGATGAAGGCAGGGAGATGCTGAACATCCCGAACATCCCAGCATTTCCACACACCTGAGTCTTCTTACATGGATTAAAACACCAACACAATGTGAATCCTGACCAATTTCTCTCCTGAAAAACCCAACTCAGCTTCCACATTGCTCCACCAACTTTCTGCTGTTTAATCCCTTCAGCCATTTCCCCCTTCTCCAGAGCTCTCCCCACAAGTTTCCTCTGCAAGGAAAAACCTTAAATAACTAAACCCAGATGGGATGCAGCTGCAGAGACCTCCTTGCTCAGTCCCACCTGCACCTCAGAAGCTCAGATGTCACTTTAGACGCCCTAACATCCACTCATTTTGGGGGAGAGACACCAACATTTCATCCTCTAAACTAGTTTGTCTCAAATACGAAGTTTTTTACAAAATCTTGGTCTTGTTCATGTGATCTTGTTGATTTAGCAAGCTGGTCTAGTGGAAGGTGTCCCTGCACATGGCAGGGGGGTGGATTAAATGGTTTTTAAGATCTCTTTCAACCCAGAATGTTTTATGGTTCTGTGATTCTATGATTTCTCCACATTCTATAACTTCACCCCCTTGTACAAGACTGGAAGCAGCCCATACTAATATTTTTGTTTGTTTGCTTTTAGGTTTGGTTTTTTTTTTTAAATTAAGGACCAGGTCTAGTTGAATTTTGAACCCACAAACGTCCTCTAGAGCAACAGCAGCTTGACCTTGTGCTTCCTCAGAAACTCAGATGTCACCTTAGATGCCATAACATCCATTCATTTTGGGGGAAAATCAGCAACATTTCATCCTCTAAAGTATCTCACCTCAAATACAAAATTTTTTGCAAGATCTGGATCTTGTTCACGTGATCTTATTGATTTAGCAAGCTGGTCTAGATCTAACAACGTGGATTTAGCTAGCACATTGGCAGGGGGGTTGGAATTAAATGGTTTCTAAGATCTCTGTCAGCCCAGAATATTTTATGGTTCTGTGATTCTATGACTTCTTCACCCCCTTAGACAAGACTGGAAGCAGCTCATACAAATAGTTTTTGTTTGCTTGCTTTTTTTAATTAAGGACCAGGTCTAGTTGAATTTTGAACCCACAAACTTCCTCTAGACCAACAGCAGCTTCACCCTGTGCTTCCTCAGAAGCTCAGCCCAAGGCTAAGACCTGAAGTTGCCAAGAATCTGCTGAGTGAGGTGCAAGCCAAGCTGGGCACCTTCCACAGGGGAAAAAGAGCCATGAAGAGGTAAAACACAGCTTTATTGTAGAATGAACTCCATCTATATTTGAAATGTTTCACTTTAAAGAGCTTCTCCCCTTCCTCCAGCTCTGCAGAGAGAACTGCTCAGCAAGGCACACAAACCACATCAAATGGAAGCAGAACCTGGCCAAGCAGCTCAGACACAGCCCCCATCCCACAAATGCTCTCTGCAGCAGCAAAACTATGAATTACAGTATTTCCTTCCCCAAATATTGTACATTTCACCTGGTACACCACCCACTTCCTGCGCTACAGCTTACACCTGGGTAAGAGAGGGCAGGAGAGGAAGGGAAAATGTCTTGCATATGGAAAGGCACCTAAAAAATGCATTAAAAATCAAGTTTGGACATTAAATTCACTCAGCAATGGTCAGCCAAATAAAGCTGCCCTCCTCCTTCAGACCACCCTTCCAGACCCCCCAATTTTTACCTCCTTCCCCAGTGAGCTCACCCCTTGGCTCCACAGGTACCAACTGTGCCCTCTCTCACCCTGTTGTTCTATTTTAACAAAGCTCAAAGAAACTGGTGGAGTTTGTAAAACAATGATCACATTTTGTGTCAGAACTGGAGGATTTACGCATCAAAAGCTTGTCTGGCTTCTCCCCACCTGCAGCTTTTACCTGCTGCCAGGTATCACTTCCCATGAAATGCACCCACCACAGCTGGAGGATCCCTGCTGGAACCCTGGATGCTGAGAATTTTAGATTTTCTGTGTTGAAAAGCACAAACCCTCAGGAAAATACTACATCTGACCTGAAGTCATAGAGAAAGCTTCCAAAATTAATTACACTAAGTTTATAAGTGTGTAGTTTGAATAGAAGTGTGTAGTATCACATAGTAGAAAACCTAGAGTTGAAAATTTTAAAATATAATAATATATAAAGCTAAAAGAGACTTTTTAAAGCAGAAACTAGTCTTTCTTCTTCATAAATTTAAGTCATATTTTATAATTAAACAAAAATGTCCACACTAGAAGACATACGTCATTAATTATTCAAAATTAGAAGTAAAAATAATTTATATTAAATTATTAAATAATATTAAAAGTAAAAATAATTTAAGTGTCATTCCTTCATTAAATAGTTTTTCCATAAAAAACCTTATAAATACAAAACCATTTTATAAGTTGTTAGTAAAATACTATAGAACTCAAAAGTTGTACGACTGTGACGTAAATAAAAATTAATAAAAATCTGAATCCAAACACAAAATATCATCCCAACACATTTAATCCCAACCCTAAAAAAAAAAAAAAAAAAAAAAAAAAAAAAAAAAAAAAAATTTTAAAGGATCACAGCCCTGGGAAATACACAAAATAATTAATTTTTCCAGCCTGCCTTCTTTCCCTGTGGACATCCACGTACAAAAACCCCCAACCCAGATATCTGCCTGCCCTCAGAATGACTCTGTGTGAAAAGGGAACAGGTTCCTGACCAAACTCCAGAAAGTTCTGCACCACGTCCATGTGTTTAATGCATCACAAATCCACCCAACCACCACCTGGAGCTGCGAGGGGTCCACGCGTGCCTTGCCAAATTCCTGTGTAATTTTTCATTCTTTCTTCTTCATCATTGCATAATCCAGGGAAGATGTGTACAGCAATATTAAAGGAGAAGCTGCTGGTGCAGAGAGAGGAAAACACCGGTGACGGTGCCAGCCTGACTGGGGATTTCCATGCTCTGCTCTTGGAAAGGCCTGATAAGATGGATGTATTTGTTTTAGCTTTCAGCAAGGAACCTCAAGGATTTGGATTACAAAATCCTTAAGTAACGTCACGAGAACTGAGTTGTGGAAAAGGAGGCGGGAGGAGTTAATGGTGTTAGCAACTGACCTGGCTGATCCCACTGCTGACCTGTGTCTGGCTGGAAAATGTGTTCCTGAAACCTCCCTGTGGTGTTGGGGAAAGACAGTGCAATTCCAATTGGGTGTAACTCCAGAATTTCATGGATTTTGGTTTGTATCAGCTGGGAGCAGATGTTCTCCTCTGGCACCTCCAGTGCTTGGTACTGTGAAAAAATGTCACCAAAGCAGCTGCACTTGTGTTTTACCAACAAACCCAAAGCACATCTGATTGAATTCCCTCTTCTTTTCTGTTGGAAGGGATCTTAAAGACAATTTAACTCCACGCTGCTGCCATGGGCAGAGACACTTCCCACTCAACCAGGTCACTCCAAACCCCATCCAACCTTCAGCACTCTGAGGGACGGCACAGCCAATCTGCCCAAAATGAAGGATCTGTTTTATTGAAAATGTGAATCAACTCAACCCTCCCACTGGACCAAATACAATCAGAGCAGGGATGTGTCTGGAGACATCAACATGAAAAAGATTTGCTCCTATAGGTGCAGGCCCACCAGTGTCAGCAGCAGCTGTGCTTAGCTGCAATTAACTAAATTAGCATGGCTTGATCTCAGTGCAGACAAGTCGTTGAGGAAGCCCTCAAACTTAGCAAGCAAACACAACCAAAAACCTAAACTGACTGCAGCTGCAACCCTCCTGAAAGCTGAACCTGTGGTTGCTACACCCTAGCAATGTATTTATGAGGCAACCAGCCCTTCGGTGCAGTTTCCCATCTGTTCAGGCAACAGGTACATCAGTTGCTGGTGTCGGTTTTTCAGGACTGAATTTCAATAAAAATCGCAGTCTCAGAAGGATGTGAGAGCAGTTGATGTCTGTGTGCTGATAGTTATGCTTAATTAACATAAAAATGAGGTTTTCCTAATCACCTGCAAGAGGAAACCTGCTTGCAGAACAAGCTACTGGGAAAAAAAAAATAAATTACTCCTCAGGGAGGCAGTTGTCAGAAATAGGGTGGATGTGTTTATTTATACCCAGCAGCTCCAGGTAGGAGCTGCAGGTCCTGACACGCTGCCTGGAGTGGTTTCTGCAAGGAGTTTTCTCCTTCCTGTCCCCGTTCCATGCTCAGCTCCAACCACCCAGTGCTGGAGGTGTGTGCTGGGAATGAGGGTTTGCACTCTGTGCAGCAGTCCCTGCAAATCCCAGGCTGTTTTTTAGGATGCAGCAGGCCAGGTCAGCTCGCCTCAGCAGGATCAAATTTCATGCAGAAGTTTGAAGCTTCACAGGAAAGAGGTGGGGAGAAGTGCCAGTGGGATTTAGGAGCACCACTCACTTGTGATTTATGGTCTCTGGGCAAACTCTGTGTTTCCAAAACATACTCCAAGGATCAGCCTGCACATCAGCAAGTCCCAAAATGTGACAGCAATCTTTAAAGGGTTCAGAAGCACTGCAGCTGGTGGTGGCTTTCGCCAAAACTGCAAATCCAAGTGGGGGAAAAACCACTTTGGCCAATCAAAGCAGAATCCACCAGGATGAAGCAGCACAGGGCTGGAATGAGTCCTGACCCACCACATCCTGTCTCATCTCATGAAGCTTGGTCACAACTGCACGTGCCTGGGGGGAAGATGAAGCTGTGACACTTTTTTGAGGAGCAATCCTTGAGGGAGAGGCTGTGGGACCGTGGTGGAGGGCGCTGGAGGATACCCCTGGAGGGGAGCACCAGCAGCACCCTGGTGATAAATGAACTTTCAAGTTACTGAGAGAACAAACACCAGAGGAAGGAGCCAACCACAATTACTGACTTATCTCTCAGGAAAGACATTTCAGTTATTGTGGGTAGCACCGAAAACAACAGTTTGGTGATGGGCGCTGCTGGAACTGGTGGAGGAAACCACACGTGTTGAGCTCTTCTGCAAATCCACGCCGGCGTGGCTCCCACCTCCCCAAAAACTGCTGGCAACACAGCTGCAGGAGGATATGGACGGTGCAGGGGTTGTGGATGGCTTTAGATGGGCTTTGCTGAAATAAGAGCTGTGGTTTTAGCGCTCCCACTCTCAAAACCAGAGCACTGGTGTCAAGGGAGGGTGCCCTCCACACCCTGATGGTTTCTGCCCTTTGAGCAGCTCTGGCAGTGTTTTGCACACTCAAACACAGCTCCACACAATGGCACATCTCCATCACACTGAGCACCTTGCTCTGACTGCTTTCAACACACACTGGTGCTCTTCCCAACCCAGGAGCTCACAAACTCATGCTCCACCTGCTCCATCGCTCCCACCTGCCCCCGATGCTCTGGGAGCAGAAGTTTTCAACACACACTGGTGCTCTTCCCAACCCAGGAGCTCACAAACTTATGCTCCACCTGCCCCCGATGCTCTGGAAGCAGAAGTTCCCCCCAGTTTTCCCCATCAAAGTCAATTTTTCAGAAAATAAATACATTACACAAAGTATTGTAGGTGAACATCCCAATGTATTTGCCTCAACTTTTTCTACTCTCTACAAAAAGGAAGTAAGAGAATTGCAAGCAAATTTTTTAATGCCATCAGATTTAGTCAAACTTAGTGAGGACACCAGAATTAGCATCAATGTAGAATTCAGAATTACACAAAAAACTTGATTTCGTATGTGAAACCTGAAGTCACCCAAAATTCCAGTAATTCTTTCCTTGCTCTTTCTATTCCTGCAAGGCACCATCATTTTAAATATTGGATAATTTGAGTCTGCAGCTTGAAGGTTTCTCCAAAATACCAGCTCTTTTTGGAGACAGACTGATGTCACTGTAGCTCATTTGCTTAATTAGTGATTTTACAGAAAGATCTCTTTAGGAGAAGGGGAAACTTTTCAAATGAAAAGCTCCAAGTGCAGAATCAAGAGATCATCCCCAATGACTGTTTACTGCCTGTTTACTCCCATCTTGTACATAATTTTGGGCCACACTATATCAATCAGCAGCTGTGACTGAGGCCATTACACCTCCTAAATAAAAAGTGAACTCTGAAAGAGGCAAAGCACAACTGAGTTTTTCCTAGCAGGAGGATGTTGCTTTTACAAAATCGTGCTGGGATGAGAATTCAGCACACAGAATAAACACACAAATCCCCACACTGCTGCACAGCCCTGGAGGAGTTTTCCCCTTATTTCAGCACTTTGGTTTTATCACTGCAGCCTTCCTTCCCCCAAGCACTTGGCTTTTGCTGACCCTGCACCCCAGCACACAAATCCTCCTCCAAAGGGGTGCTGGGGTACCATGGAGCACGGGGAGAGGGCTTGCGCAGATGTGCACGTTGCAAGGAACAATAATTCATGCAAATCCCTGCTCCAAGCAAATTCCACAGCAGTGCATCTTATCACAAGCCAAACAAAAAGCAGGAATAGGCTGGAGAACGGTAAAGCCGCCTTCAAAGAATTCGCTCTTGTTGCAGCTTGAATTTCCCCCTCTCCTTCCAACAGCTCTCTGCTGACACCAAAAACCAAGCAGCCATTAAATGAACCCATTAATCAGAAGTGAAAACACAAATTGTGAGAGGAAGCAAAGCCTCTGTAACAGTAGATATTTGGGAGTCTCTGTGGTGACCCTCTTTGCCTCAGGAAGAGGAGGCAGAAACCAGCAGTGACCACCTCACCCTCCTGATGTTGCCTCCAAGCACAACCACCACGGCAGAAACAACCCAGCAAGGCAAGAATTCAGGTATAAAAGCAGCACAAAAACTACTTAAAAATCCATTCAACTCTGTTCACATTTGTATTTCCTTCTCCAAGTCTGTACAACAGTTTACTGCTTTTAAAAGGATTTTCCTCTGTTTCATCCATCAAGAACTGAGCACTCTCTTGCCACATTTGGAGATAGACCAGCTTTCCACAGACACTCAAGATGATGAAAATAAACGAATAAAATATATCTTTAGTTCGAGTTTTCTTCTTTTTTTTTCTGAGATTGCAAGTTAGAACCTGAATTCCAACCCAACCACTGGGTTTCAGCAGAACAAAAAAATCCCTGTGCTGAGTTCTCTCAAATAAGAGTCATGTCCCTTCCAACTCTGCACCAACAGAGACCTTATTATCCTTTGGGGGAGGAAGTCAGATTTTTTCCACTTAGTTACATTCCCAGGTAGTTCTTAAATAAGATTTCCCTTCCATCTGCGTTTAAAGGGACACTTTAGCACAAGTTACTGCTTGGCCATAGAGCCATGGTTGTGTACTGAACCCCAAAATAGAGTGATGGCCACTGGCCAGCACCATTTTATTTCAAGGATAGGACAAATGAGAAGATGCCAAAATTAACAGCACCTCTTCCTACCTTAATTATCATCAGTCAATCGTCCACCTGCATGTCATTAGGAGCCCATAAAGGTTCTTCCAGTGCTGCCCCCTGGAAACAAACAAACAAAAAAAGCTTTTAGAACCAAAGAGTTAAAATACAGCAACATCTTAGGGAAACAGCATTTTTACTGCTGCCAGCAAGGCAATTCCACTCCATTTTACCAGATGCAAAATGCAATTTTTTATTATTGCTCAAGCTACGGACACACTCAAAAAAATGAAAATAACTTCTAAGTACAGAAAGCAAAATTGGGAGTTTCCAGGTTTAAAAGTGCTTTTGGGAAGAGGTGGCAGGAGGGAATTACAGGGCAGGAGCAGTTACAGATGAGGGGACTTTGATATTCCCAGCTTGGCCTGATAGATGCACTGCTGTTTAGGTAAAAGCAAATAAAGTTTAGGAGGGTACAGAGCTAGAGGAAATAGATAATTTCTACTGTAGTGAGAGCTCTTCTGAGGGTGTATTTCCCCAGACAGAAGTAGTTTGGGCATTGGGAAAATCAGTTCTGTGTGTTCATTCACTCCCACCCCAAGGAAGGGGACAGAAAGCCACATGGAGGTCACCGGGGTTTCTGGTGGCCACAGACATGTGGGACAGCCACCAGCAACTTCCCCAAGCCCAAACCTCTCTGGATACAGACTCTGGCTGTAGGATCAAGTGTGATCCTGTAAGGAACAGGCTGGAGACCTGCAGGGATGTTTGTGATGTTCTCACACTTGCACAGACCACCTCCCTCCCCACCAGTTCTCGGATTTGGGCTCCTGGCTCCATCAGCACAGCCACACCACAGGGGCTCACACTTCCCTTGCCATGTCCACACTGCTCCTGCCTGTTCCCCACTTTTACAGGAGCAGCCAAATTGTCTCCACTCCCTGCACCTCAGCTCCCCTTCCCAAAATATTTTTTATCCACATCAGCTTTAAGGCGGCAGCAGGGCTCCTTGCAGGAATCTGCAGAGCCAACCCCCAACTAATCCCATCTTCTGGGCTGCTGCTATAAAGCACAGAATTAGAGACCTGAGGCACTTGTAGATTTCGAGTTGAATACATTTAAACCAAATTAATTTATTTTTTTTTTCCTATCGACATCTTTCCTGCCCAGCCTTGGGCAGGATGCGACCCAGCCATCTGCTCTGTCGGTGCCAGGAGCTGTGGAGCTCAGACATAATCCCTGGGTGATCTCCTCATTGTTTTCCATCCTGCTCAAGTGTTGACTCGAGCACTTGTTCAATTAGACAAGCCTCAGCACTGCAATCAGATGGGCGCACGGGGCTGATTTTCTGCCTCCACTGAGGAGAAAAAAAAATCTGATTTAGTTCTATCTGAGTGTGATAGAACTGGAAGCTTCAAAGCAACGAGACCTGGAGATCACGTCTGCTCTGAAGTGTGCCAGAATTGCTGCTTAACCCAAGCAGACCACCAGCAACTTCCACTGTAAGAGAAGCTGTGAGACAGAGCAGATTAAAAGACATTGGATCTGCCAGGGAGGAGGAGAGCTGGGTTATTTTCCTGATATTTCTTTTTTAGGGGAACTGGAGAACAGCTGAGGCTTTGTTTTGGCTCTGGCTCTAAATGAGTGACCCCAGATGTGCCAGACTCGTTGGTATTCCCACATACCACTTGCATTTTCTTCTTTATGATCCAGCATTTCCCAACACCTCCCAGAGCTGCTGTCCTGGGGCAGAGGGGTGTGAGGGCTACAAGAATTCACTCCAGCCTTCAGCCTGTCCTCTCCTCCCTGTGCAGAGGAGATGAAGCCCTGCCATCCTTTGGTTAGCTCTGTGCATTTAAACAAAGCAGGACATTTTATGGGACCGAGTCAGGAAGTTGGCATAAGCAAATGTGCTGTCAATATTTTCATGGTCAATTTATTCCTTCATTCACAAGGCTGACAGATTCCAAGCACAGCTTTGGATGGTGCTAAGTGCAAGAGAATCACAGAATTATGGGATGGTTTGGGTTGGAAGTGACCTGTGGAGATGATCAAGTCCAGTGTCACTGCCATGGGCAAGGACACCTTCCACCACCACCCCAGGTTGTTCCAAACCTGTCCAACCTGGCTTTGGACATTTCCAGGGACAGGAAGTCCACAATCCAAACCTGTCCAACCTGGCTTTGGACATTTCCAGGGATGGGAAGTCCACAATCTCTCTGGGTATCCTGTGCCAGGGCCTCATCACTCTCACAGCCAAGATTTCTTCCTAACATCCCATCTAAATCTACTCTCCTACAGCTTAAGCTCATTCCCCCTCATCCCATCACTCCATGCTCTTGTCCAAAGTCTCTCTCCAGCTCTCTTTTAGCCTCTCTAGGTGCTGGAAGGTCTCCCCAAAGCCTCCTCCTCTCCAGCTCCCCTGCTGCTACTCCCACCATCTGAGAGTTCAAAGGGAATCAGCAATGAAGCTGAGTTTTCCCAAAGCTCCTTGCAAGACAAGGGCAGCACGTCCTGCAGGAGGAGTGTACACTGGGAGATAAACTCCAGCAAATGCAAAGGCACAGTGAACACAAGAGAGCTCATAAATGCCGATGGCACGTGTGTGAAGGGGGTGTAGAGCTGGCTGTGCCTTCAGATGGCTGTAAAAAGGGATCAGTGGCAGGAGCAGAGGGGAATTTGGGATGTGTGACCTCGCTCCCTCACTCCCTGTGACAGGTACGGAGCACGGCGAGGCGAGCGCTCGAGAATGAGAGCAGAAACATCTCACGTTGTAAACGCTCACAGGAGTGTCCTACATCCACATCTGTTCTTAGAAATTACTCACTGGCCTCAGAAACCAGTTTCTGTGCAGAGAGGAAGTGTGACTGGCAAGGAGCAAGTGTGGCACAGAGCTGAGTGTCCCACATTTGGCTCCTGCAGTCCCACACAATCCTTTCCACTCCTCTGCCTTTTCCTGACCCCACTGTGCCATGATGTGCCTGCAGTGTAATGCTCTGGCCAGATAATCCTCCCAAAATCTGCATCTGGAGGATCTGGTGCCATCAGAGTGTGGGAAGTCATCCCTGCAACCCACTGACCGCAGGAACACCATAATAATTCATAATTATTATTTGTATACCATTTGTAAGTATTTGGATGAAAGCAATATAACCTGCTGTTACACCACACCAATGGCAAGGAAGACATGCCAGATATAGGAAGGAACTTTCTACCACAAAAATTCAAATTCAGTTTTCTAACCCTGGCAGCACTGGGAAATCTAACCCTGACCTGATCCAGGTATCTCTGACAATGGTGTTGCACAAAGTTGATTGAGAAAGAGATTCCAGTTGTGAAAAAGACCATTGGACTTAGGGTGAAGTGTCTTCCAGGATGGTTAGAATCATGGAATATCCTGAGCTGGAAGGGACCCATCAGAATCACTGAGTCCAACTCCTAGCCCTGTGCAGAACACCCCAAGGATCCCACCCTGTGCCTGAGAGAGTTGTCCAAAAACTTCTCAAACTCAGACAGGCTTGGTGCTGTGAGCAACTTGTCCTGGTTTTGGCTGGAAGAGAGTTAATTTTTGGGATAGAGTTCATTTTCTTCCCAGTAGCTGGTAACAGTGTTTGGGATTTAGGATGGGAGTATTGCTTAGCTCTGTGCATTTAAACAAAGCAGTAAATTTTATTGGACCGAGTCAGGAAGTTGGCATAAGCAAATGTGCTGTCAATATTTTCATGGTCAATTTATTCCTTCATTCACAAGGCTGACAGATTCCAAGCACAGCTTTGGATGGTGCTAAGTGCAAGAAAATCACAGAATTTCACAGGTGATGGAGACCATGACAGATCAATAGGAACAAGATGATCGTTAAGATCCCTTCCAACCCAAACCAGTTTGTGATTCTATGGAAAAAAATCACCTATTTCTTTTATTAAAATGAGGAATACAAGGTTGCAGTCTGAGAGGGATTTTTTTGGAAGAACCCTGCTGAGAAAGTGCTCTGGGAATTCAGATGATGACAGCAGTTTTGTTATTTGGGAATATTAACGGTAAAAAATACACAAAAATGGTTACACACAAAAATGCTCAAGATCAGGGGTTGGCAAAGGTGGTCCACAGTTCCAGAGTCCTCCATCCCTTATTAAAATAATTAAAATAACAGGAAGGCAGGTATTATTTGTTGGCTAGACAGCCCCAAATCCCACTGCCTGTTAATCCACCTGAAACCCAAGTGTATCAAGGCAAATGAAAGCTGCCTTTAATCCATGCAAATCTCAGCCCAGGAATCCTTTATTCTCTTACCTCCTGCCATGAGTTTAGCCCTGCCCTGCACCCCATTCATGCTGCCAGAGCAAAACAACACAAAGCTCCATATTTAAGTAATAGAAAGAAGGAATTTTGGACCTTTCCCACATTTTGGGATGGATGCAGCTTTGTGCTTCATTGGCTGGGTGAGACCAAACCCTGTTCCACCTGTGCTCGGTTTAATCATATGTATCGACACACATAAATTAGGGCAATTTGTGCATAAATTAGGCAGCATCATTATGCTAATTGGGCTGGTATGATTGTGCTGAGAGTGTTTGCAATCTGCCACAGTCCTCTGGGACAGCGCTGCGAGGGAGCTGCTGCCTCTGAAAAGGCTGGAGCTCCTCTGGGAGATCCTGCTGGGGCAGGCACAGCCCCACAGCAACCCAAAACAAGAGGAGAAGGGTGAGGGGAGCTGCTGTGATCTGCTTCCTCTGGAATGCTGGTTTCTGTTCTCTGGTTCCTGATATCACACCTAAACTCCCCCTGATGCACGAAACAGGTGGGGTTATAGGTGGCTGCAGAGAGAGGCTGCTGGAAAAACAACCCCCTGAGGTGTGTGTAAACCAAATAAAGAGCAGGAGACCCAAACCCCTTGCACTTTGCTGTATCAAATTTATGTGAAGAAACAAGTCACCCTCACAAAAGCCAGAGCCACTCCACTGTACTTCTTCTAATTCCACCTGAATTGCAACAGAGGTAGGAATGGTTGCTGGATCAGGGAGGTATCATAAGAGTAACCTGATGATCCCTGTCCTAAAAGAAAAAAAACAAAAACCTAAATATTTCCAACTGAATGAGCAAGGATAAGGGAGGAACAAATAAACTGCAAAGTGACTGTTTTTGCTGCTGGAATTGTAGAATATCCAGAGCTGGGGAGGAACCAAAAGCATCACTGAGTCCAACTCCTGGCCCTGCACAGGACACCCCAAGAATCACAGCAGAGACTTGGTTAAATCATTAAATCACACACAAAGGTAAGTCCACCTGGAGTAGGTAACTATGAAGTGATTTTTATTAAGAGCTTCAGGGGCTTTTACCAAAACATGGATTTTTTTTAGCTATCCCACAGATGTCCTGCAGCCTGCAGGGCTGTGGTTGGTGTCCCTGTCCAGAGAATGGCTCAGCTCCAGCTCCAGGGGCTGGTGCTGCACCACATCTCCCTCCTCCTTATGGATACCAGGGGATGCTCCCAAAGTCATCCAGTTTTCCTTCTAAAACTGGTCACTAATTTACCAAATGGGACCACTATGCTGAAAAATCCTCCCTGTGGGACTTGAGTTATCTCCCTTCAGAGGGAATTCGAGGTTGGTTTATTCTCCAGGATCCAGCCAGGAGTTTTTCCTCCGACAGACGTGCTGGCACTTTGCCTGGCTAAAAAACACAGCAGAAGAGCAGCAAGCACTAAGCTACTACTACTAGAAGTGTTAAAAAAAAATCAGCTTTGAGCAAACCATCTGGTAACACTCAGTGTGCCACAGGTGAGAGCAAACACAATACGTTCTGTACAGCACCAAAAAATCATCACTGCTCAGAGAATAAGGGTGTGAAACACCAAACCAGCCCGGGGAAACCTGGAACAAGTTGCCCAGAGAAGCTGTGGCTGTCCCTGGATCCCTGGAAGTGTCCAAGGCCAGGCTGGACAGGGTTTGGAACAGCCTGGGACACATGAAGGTGGTCCCTGACCATGGCAGGGGTGGAACTGAATGGTTTTCAATAAAGGTGGAAGGATGAAACACTAAAAGGGCAGAGGCACATGGGAACTGGGAGATGCTTCCTAACCAGCTGGAGCAGGGAGCAGAACTGAGCTGTTTCAGCTGCAGGGACAAAGGAATTAGTGAGATACAAAGGGAAAAAACTCTGTAGCCTGCTTCCTTCTGCTCTTCTGCTGCTCCCCTTGAGCACGAGCAGCTGGATGGTGGCTTTCCCCCCCATCTTTAAGCAGAACCTTCTCTAAGTAGTTTAGCAGTGAAAGCAAACTCATCTCTCCCTCCCTATGATGGAATATGGACACTGGCATGGGCCAACATCAGCATCCTAACATCCAGTAATTCCCAAGCCTCTCTGAACACCCACCATCTTATCAAAACAAGAGCTTAAAAACCTCTTCTCTGCACTCTTTGGTGATAATTAGTTTTAGTCTGTCACCAGCAGATCAGTTTAGGATTGCAACTAAGCCAAAGGGATATGAAAAGGTTTTGTGCAAAGCCTCTCCACACCAAATCAAGTTCAAAAAAGGGAAAGACAAAACATGAGCTGGCTGCACCAGCAGCTCCAACAGTTTCTGCTGCTCAGAAGGGAACACAGAGAGATTTAATAAACAAGCTCAATAAAGTTATTCTTCCCTGTTTTATTTCCCCTTAAAGCATCAGCCCAATTTGGTTTTGTTTCCATCACAAACAGCTCCTTTAATCGTTCCTGACGGGAGCCCCGGCGTGCGAAGCCTCCCCCAGCCCCTGCCAGCTCCCAGTTAATGGAGCTGCTCTGCCTCACCACAGCAATTCCTGTAATTCAAGTCTGGCAAACAATTCCTAGGCTGAAAATGGGACAGCATCCAGTCGTTATCTCCTTTCTCGTAGAAAAGAACTTAAAAAAAATCCAGTATTATTTACTCTACCTGCCTGTTTGCCGTGCTGGCAGTGCCACCATGCAGGTGTGACAGCAACAAACGCCGGCAGCTCTCGCAGTTTTGCCTGTTGATGTCTCTCCTTTCATCCCAGCAAACAGCCTGTCACAGCTAAAGGAGAAGCTGAGAGCAAGGAAAGCATCCAGCTCTCTCCTGACAGCTGAACAAGCCAGCAGTTTTCAGGAGGAAAAGCTTTCCTGTGCTTCTAAACCATGGCAAATCCTTCCAGAGGTGATCTTAAAAGTCTTTTCCAACCTTCATGATTCTGTAATTCTTATATTCTGTAATTCTAATCTAATTAATTTTGGTCCTGATCCTTCCATGTAGCCTTACTGGAGTTTCTAACCTCACTCATCTGTACCAATCCACCCTAGGATTTCCATCTCCAAAAAAAAGTATTAAAGACCAAAAAACCCATCAGTTTTCTTGCAGACACATTAATTATGGACCAATCCCACGCCGGTGCAGACACCAGCCCCTGGCCAAGCTCAGGAACTGTGCACAAATGGAGGTGAAAGGCTTTTGTTTGAATGGTTTGGTCCCCAGGACACACCTGATAAGAGCCTGCAGCAAGGCCACACCCCGAGATAAACCCAGCGGGCTGTCTCCCAAAGGCAGCTCCGCATCCCGGGCAAGAGCTGGGAAACAAACACCCAAAGAAAACACTCTGTGTGTAACAGGACCATTTCCCTTGGCAAACCTCTCTGCTTTCCTTCCCTCGCCCTCTCTGTGTGCACAGAGAAACCGTTCCCTGGCATTTTCCAGCTGCAGTCCAGGTCTGCTCCCTTGGGTGGGATGCAGGGCTGGTGGCTGATCCCAGAGCAGGAGCACCCCAAGATCTCCTGGTGCCTGTAAAATATAGACTTGCTGGTTTTTAGATTGGAATGTGCAAAGAGACAGGGCAAAGCTGTTTGAAAAGAGGCATCCTTTACAAATGGAAGTGATGCAGCTGGGAAGGAAAGAAATCCCAGGACGCAGAAGGTGGACACTGGCTTTAAGAACCAGACCCTGGGAAGCCAGTGGATGCACAACTGTACATGAGAGTCAAACACTGGCATGCAGAATCATGGAATGGTTTGGGTTGGAAGGGACTTTAAAGATCATCCAGTTCCACCCCTGCCATGGGCAGGGACACCTCCCACTCTCCCAGTTTGCTCCAAGCCCTGCCCAGCCTGGCCTTGGACACTTCCAGGGATCCAGGGGCAGCCACAGCTTCTCTGGGCACCCTGTGCCATGGCCTCAGCACCCTCAGAGTAAAGTACTTTTCCCCAATATCCAGTCTAAACCTACTCTCTGTCAGTGTAAAGATCATTCCCCCTGTGCTGTCACTCCAGGCCCTTGCCCAAAGCCCCTTTCCAGCTCTCCTGGAGCCTCTTTAGGCACTGGAAGGTGCTGGAAGATCTCCCCTGAGCCTTCACTTCAATGGGCTGACCAAGCCCAGCTCTCCCAGCCTGTTTCCACAGGAACCCTGGGCCATATGGATATAAAGAGATACACAAACAAGCTGTGACCCTACCTGAGCACACCTTGGGAGGGCACCTTGGTCTTCCTGAGCTCTCACCGGGGCCACCGGAGCTGCCCAACGCATCCCACACAGGGCAACGTGCAGCCCAGTCACTGAGGTCTCATTTCTAAGCAAAACATTTGCAACCTTTCTATTCCTCTTCCTCTTTTGACTTCCTTAATGAATAAACAAAAGTATGAAGGGGGGAAAAAACCCACTCGCACCACCAGTTGTCCTCTGCACAGCCTGGGTTTGCTGGGAGCAGCTGGGAAGGGGGAATGGGCACCAGACTTTGAGCAGTGCACTGGGGGCAGAACCTCACAAAATGCTTCAAGGGCAACTCCTGCTGATGGCTCAGGCCTGGTTTCATTTTTGGGAAGGTGTCTTGATCTGACCCACTCTGAACAGAGCAGGTGGGACACACATACCAGGAGTTTGCAAGAGGCTGCTCTGTGTCCTGTGCATTTTGGGAGTGAATGAATGCAGTGGAACAGGGTGCCCAGAGAAGCTGTGGCTGCCCCTGGTTCCCTGGAAGTGTCCAAGGCCAGGCTGGACAGGGCTTTGGAGCAACCTGGGGTAGTGGGAAGTGTCTTCAAGGTCCTTCCAACCCAAACAATTCCAGGATTTTATGATGCGTGGTTCCCCTAAAAGTTTTGGGAAATAAATCCCATCACGCTTTTGTTTGCCAAACGTCAAATTCCAGAATTTCCTGTCTGACCAAGGGACACATGGGTTGTCCCTAACCCACATCCCACCTGCATTGCCACTCCCTGCTCTGCTCACCAGTGCAAATCACTGTGATGGAAACATCCCTGTTCCTGCAGGGAGAGGTTTCACTTGGGTTTTCCTGCCCATCATTCCACCAGATCCCAGCCCACAGCCTGCCAAGCCTCAGGCAGAGATTTATCCACTTGAAAGCAAGCAGGATCTGCTTTTAAGGCAGATCCACATAATGAAGGGGTCAAGTGGTGGTCCTAGCTGGGATTTTTGTGTGTGAAGGAGTTGGGACAGGGAGTGACCATTCAGGAAGCAATCCAAGGATCAAGCTCCAGCAAGTTATAGCACTGGACAGCAACAGGATATTTTTCATTCCTCCCACAGATGGATTTCTGAGCTGTGGATTTAAATACAACATCGTTGTAGCTAGAATATTGTGCCTCTCTCCTTCAGGACACAAGATCAGAGCTGCAGCAGCTCAAAAAGCAACAGCTCCTTTCTGCCTGCCATTGACACCTGGGTTCCTCAGAACCCTTTTTGGTGTCCCCTTTCTGAGGGTGAGGTGTCTGCACCTCCAGATCTGTTATCAGTGCTGATCAGGACACCCCGTTACACACCCCTGCTCACCCCAACCCCATCCTGCTCCAGCTGAACCTCAAACAAACCCTCAGCAGATGATGATAGTGCAGGGTAAGGCTTTTAACAAAGCTAAACATGAGCAAAAAAAACCCCAAAAAAACCAAACCAGAGCAGCAGAGACCAAATGAAAATGGGTTTCACTTCTGCCACTGTCACTGCACCACTTCAGTGTGCTCATGAAAGAGCTTCATCTCCAGACCTGACCATCAGGCTCTAAATTCATTGTCCAAGTAAAGTTTGTGAATAAATCCACTCAACTTTATAGAATCATAGAACTATTCACGTTGGAAAAGGCCTCTAAGAACATCAATTCCCCCAGCACTGCAAGGCCACCACTACATCATGTCCCCTAGTGCCACATCCACACGGCTTTTAAATTTTTCCACGGATGGGGACTCCACCAGTGCCCTGGGCAGCTGTGCCAGGGCTGAACAACCCTTTCCATGAAGAAGTTTTCCCAATATCCAACCTAAACTTGGACACAACTCCCCCTCACATGAGAGGGGTGTCCCTGTGGTAACTCCAAAGAGGGAAGGGATGGACACCCTGCAGGACCAGGCTCTTCCCTGCTGTGGATTGCTCAGCACTTTGCACCAAACAATCATGTTGCCTCTGTTGTAGCTTTTAGGCTGGATGAATTTCAGAGTTTTGACAATCCCCCTGCCCCACAAACACCACTGAAGTCTGTGGGGACCCTGCAGACATAAGGATCAGGAGAATTGGGACACAAACCCACATGTGGAAGCACTGAGGGTGTTTTTACAATCCAAAGGGGCTACAGGGCAAATTCCTGGAGCTGCAGCCCTGGAGGAGCCACCTTCTGGTCTACTCCACCCAGATTCCCAAAACCAGCAAGAGATCCAGGACTTGATTTTTTTCCTGGTTTTGATGTTTTTTTGAGGGGGGATAGAGAGGACAGCAGGACTAAACCCGCAGGACTCATCACACGGGCAGCAGGATCCTTCCAACTCCGCACAGGGAATCCTACCACGGGAATTCTGTAACCTTTGGACATCCTGGAGGTGGAAAGTGGAGCCAAAAGTCATGGACGAGACCTCCCCACGGATGGAAAAGCTCTGACAGAGCTGTGGTGGCAGGTGTTGTGTGCAGCTGTGGAGCTTCCCTTTAATCCATCACGGTGATCTCCTGCAGGCTTCAGGCCACCAGAGGTCTTGGTTCCCTTTGGGGGTTTCAGTTTTGTTTCACCAGTAAAGACCCTACTCCAACAACAAATTTTTCGCTTTTCTGGAAGTCTGCCCATAGCTCTGTATTCTTTGTTTAAAATACAAAATGTTGCTTTAAAAAGTTTGTTGTTTTTTTAAAATTAAATTTAAACCCACCCGTTTTTGGTTCAAATTCACTCACGTCCTTCCCTCAAGTGAAAGCCAAACGTCCAGCCAGGACTCTGCCTTCCCACACAGATATTCTGTTCTTCCTTAGCTACCAGGCCCTGTTTGAGATTATTAATTACCTAAACTCTAAAAAAATAATTAACAGTGAAGGTGCCAAGTACTCAGACCCCAAACAACATGGGATCACAGAATGGTTTGGGTTGGAAGGGACCTTAAAGACCATCCCAGGAACCTTAAAGGTTCCAGGATAGCATCAGAAGATCCTGTGTGTGACAGGTCCCCCCTACCAGGAGCAGCAGCTGGAATATGCCAGGCTACAAGGAGACATCTAAATCTAACTCTTGAGGTACACAGCTGCTCCTCCAAAAATGCTGGATGCTTCACAAGCGTGAAGAAAAACAAAGAAATCCATCTGCCACCTCTCAGGGCTCCAGGTAAGGCAGTATCCTGGGAAAAAGGTTAATTTTCTTTTTCTTTTCCCACTATTGCCCTGCAGCAAGAACAAACCCAAATGGTTTTGCCCTAATTTATGCCTGTTTTCCTTGCTATCCTAAACCTCCTCTATTCAAAGGAAGGTTTTGCTGCAGAAACTTTTACAGATGGTAAAATAGTAACAGTCTGTGAGCAGGCAGGGTTGCACTCTGCATCCATGTAAATCAACAGCAGAGCTTCCAGCATTTCCAGGGGACAGGTTTTGCCACAGCTCCAGCTGGGGCTAAGTGCACCTGTGTTCCCACAATACCACAACAAACCAAACTGGAGATGATCCCTTCTCTATCTCTGGCACCTGAAGCTCTTTCTTGCCTTCTAATAAACAAGGTAATGATTTTTGAGTGAGTTTGCCCCTGATCTGAACAGCTGTTTCTCCAGTGCTGTTGATATTCACAATGAACTGGAATTTCTCTCTCTGGATGCTGTTTATTCTGGTTGAATTTAGTTAGGGAAGTGCCATAAACTGAGAACAAATAAACAGAATTGAAGTGCCAAGACATTACGGGTATCAAATATGGGCCTCAAAGCGGAGGAATTTCTGGGATGAATAAAGGTAAAAACTATGCTCTGAGGGAGATCCCCACTTCCACACAGTGGGGAAGCAGATGGGGAGGAAAGGACCTTCTTGAGCTGTGCAGAAATGTCCTGGAGTATCCCAAATGACACGCTGCAGCCGTAAAAGCTTTAAAGGGGAATAAGGGGGTGATGGACACAGACATCCAAAGCTGCTGTTTTCCATTTAAACAGGAGAGTGAGGGTGGCGTGGAAACCCTACATGCTCCTAAGGAGTTAAAAGGTAGTTCTGGAGCCTGGCACAATTAACATTCTGGCAGAGTCTATTTAAATTGCAGGGAAAGTTGAGCTTGTCCAACTGGATAGTCAGACTGCAGGTTCCCCCAAAGAGGGCTTTGATTCTCCAACACAACACCCAAAATCCTCTCTGGCTTACATAAAACACATGTGGAATCACGCTCCCTGTTGCACAACACAGCTCCAGGGAGAATTCCAGGTATATAAGAATAAACTGGAGGTCATTGCTCTGTGAGGGCTGAGGATTTCTCTGGCAACAGAGGGGAGGACAGGCTGCTCCTGGTGGCAAAGCTGCCTTGAGAGCTACTGACAGCAGCAGCACCTCCCAGGGCAAGGGCAGGGGGGGTTTCACTCAAGCACAGCAGTCAATGACAAAAAATATGAGGAAATATATGAAAAAAACCCTAAAAGAAAGTAGTTTTTGTGATCCAAACAACCCAACCCAATAAAATTCTTACTGTTTCCGCATCCTTGCGTTCCCCATACTGCTTTAGCATTCCAAATAATCACCACTGCCTCGGCATCTTTTCTGTTCTCAGGTCCACTGCTCTGTCAGCCTGGTTTTAAAATATGCTGTCAGGGTGAAATAAAACCTGACTGTGCTTTTCTAAGCCTGCAAAGGGCAGGTCAGCACAGGGAGGGGAGATCTCCCTGCAGCAAAAGGTGTTAGAGAATCATGGAACGGTTTGGGATGGAAGGCACCTGAAAGATCATCTCATTCCAATGCCCTGCCACGGGCAGGGACTCCTTCCACCATCCCAAGGTGCTCCAAGCCTCATCCAACCTGGCCTTGGACACCCCCAGGGATGGGGCAGCCACAGCTTCTCTTGGCACCCTGTGCCAGGGCCTCACAATAGACAATTTCCATTTAAAATCTAATCTAAATCTTTCCTCTTCTATTTTAAAACCATCCTCCCCTTTGTCCTATCACTGTCTGCCTGTATAAAAAAATCACTCTCCCTCTTTAAGTCGCTTTAAGTACTAAAATGCCACATCCCCTGTGCAGAGACCATCCATGGAGCTCCCAGTGTTTCTGGAAGGGATGTCACACCACCCTGTCCCTTCTGCAGCTCAAAGCTGGCTTTATTAGACCTAGTCTAGAAAGAATGAATGGGATCCAGGATAAGAAAATTACTGAGCTCTGCTACAGATCAGAGATCCCAGATTAAAACCACAGAATGTCCTGAGCTGGAAGGGACCCAGGAGGATTATTGAGCCCAACTCCTCCAACAGGCAAAAATGACAGTGCAGAACTGACTGCACGTGGGCAGCTCTGCACACCCCCAAAGCCAGCAGAGCAGGCAGCGCTCCTGAGCTGACACAGACACTTTTTGGAGCTTTGTCCCACACACTCATTCTGAAAGCACTGCTGATTGACAGGGGCCACCTCAATGGGCTTGCAGGAAGGCCAGGGGAGAGGAAAGGGCTGAGCACAGGGCTCAGCTTCCCTTCTGACAGCAGAAAGCAGCACACATCACCCCTGCTGCACAAAAGCTTTTGTTTTACATCTCAAAACCAAGCCACTGTCGCTGCTCTGGGACTGACAACTGCCCCTGCAAGCGGCGGGGCTCAAACCCAAACCGTGCAAAAACCCAGACTTTGTGGGGTTTGAATCCTGAAAAATTACTTTCTTCTTCTTTTTTTTTTAAGAAGTGAAGGCAAGAACATTGCAGCTCAAAGCAAATCCCAGAAGGAAAAGCCTCCCCTGGATGCTGTTGGAGGTCAAAACCCAGTGAGTGACATTTAGGGATGCTGGATGGGGAACGTCCTCACACCCGGTGAGCTCCCCAACCTCGCTGCTGCTTCCACAGCATCACAGAAGGGTTTGGGTCAGAAGGGACCCCAAAGATCCTCCAATTCCAACCCCCTGCCATGGGCAGGGACTCTGTTTTGGAGAGGAACAGCCTCCCTGAGCCGGGCTGTGCAGTTTCCAGTAGCAACTGTGCCTAATCCAGCCCCGAGACAAAACTGTTGGTGCTCATTCATACCCACGGCACGTGCTGGGCAGACTCTGGGCATGGCCACAACTACTGCATGAGGGATTTTTTTTTTCCCCCAGTTTAAGCTCATTTTAAGAACATTTTCTAAAATAAGCATATTTAAGTAAGATTTTTTTTATAAATATAAAATTTTAATAGATGAGGTTGGGATCAGGTTGTGTCTAAAGGGTGCACAAAAGCTTTTCTCTCTGCATGTTCATTATAAAAAATACATTTATTCAGTGCTTTATTTTATTTTGTTTCACTTTATTTATAGTATTGGAGAAATCAACAAAAAAGAAGCTGGTTTGGTGGTGAAATTCTTGATTTTTAAAAAAAGAATTATAAGAAAGAAGATAAAAATCGTATTGAAGAGGATTAAATCAGCAGTTTCTCTGCCCTGTATTCAGGTCACAGCACCAAAAAGATGCCTAATTGACAAAATAATGCTGGGATCACGTCACCTCTTAGGTACTGACAGCGGGGAATGTAAAGACTGAAGAAAAATTAAAAAAAATAAATAGTTTTCTGGGAAAGTTTCAGAAGAGGCAAGTCACCAGATAAGTGGGCTAATGAACCAGGAAGAAATGTCACTGAATTGCTAATGAATCTTTTTGGTAACTTCTTCAAAAAATTTATTTTCCTAATTTTAATTTGAGGTATGTGGTGGGCGCACAAACACAAATATTTGTCTCTTTGGGCATATTTGGCTACCAGCAGCAGGTGAGGAAGGGGACTGAGCAGCTTTCCAGCATCTCCAAGGACAATGGGGAGAAGGGAGAGCCCGGCTCTCACAGAGAGGGGGGACAGGAGGTGATGGGCAGAAGATGAATGGAGATGTTCAAGGTGCAGGGAGAAGCTTTTCCACCATGAGGTCAGTCAAGCTGGATGCCCAGAGCTCGAGCAATTTTCATCCCTGGAGGTTTTCAAGATGGATAAAGCCCTGGGCACAATCACAGAATCAAAAAGTTGGAAAATCCCTCCAAGAGCACTGAATCCAACCATTCTCCCAGCACTGCAAGGCCACTAAATCATGTCCCTAAGTGCCACATGCACATGGCTTTTAAATCCCTCCAGGGATGGGGACTCCACCAGTACCCTGGGCAGCTGTGCCAGGGCTGGACAACCCTTTCCATGCAAAAATATCCAATTTAAGCCTCCCCTGTCCCAGCCTGAGGCCGTTCCCTCTCCTCCTGTCCCTGTTCCCTGGGAGCACAGCCCGACCCCTCCCTGGCTGTCCCCTCCTGTCAGGAGTTGTGCAGAGCCACAAGGTCCCTGCAAACACACAGAAACCTGGAATTATTTTATTCTGTATAAAAACATGTATAAAAAGGAACAGAGCTTGTTCCTTTTTACAGAGGTGTTCCAACACCTTGTTTGAGAGGTAGCCCAACGCCATGATGTTAAAAATCTTGTAGAAAACAACCTCAAGTTCCCCTTTTCCAAGTCACCCCTTCCTGAGTTTCCCCTCAACATTCCAACAGTGCCTGCCCTTTGCCTCCCCAGCCAGCCTAGAGATGTTATTCTTCTCACAATAAAAAAAAAAAAGAAACCTCCAAAAAACCCCCCCCTCGATTATTTATGCTGCTTTTTGAACAACACAAGCTATTGTCAGGGAGTGTTTTACAGCTCTGAATGTCACATTGAGAGTCTGGTCATGCCAGGAGAAAAGCCATGTCCAGGCATAAATCCCTTTATTCAAGGCACCCAGAGCCCAGAGCTGGGTAAAACCTAAAAGGAAGCTGGTGGGTGTGACAGCTGCATTTTGTACAATGACATAAAAAGGAACAGGCAAAGCTGCTTGGGTGTTTTTCCTTTGAGGTAAAAGGTAGAAAATCTGCAAGGAGCATTGTGCAGAGCCAGGTGATGCCGAGCTTGGGCTGGATGCTGCTCTGGAGGAATTGCACGGAGAAGCACGGGGCTGAGCAGAGCTGGAGAGCTTCCCAGCAGGACCCAGGCAGCTTTTGCTGTCGAGAAAACCAGGCTGGCTGGACAAGAAACCCATTTCCTGCCTGATTGTGACTGTGTGAAGGGAAACAGGGTTCTGCAGGCAAACAAAGCCCAGCCACCTTCGGCTGGGGAGCGCCCCAAAACCATCGAGCCATTACAAGCCTAAAAGACAAAAAGAGTGTTTAAAAAAACCCCAGTCAGGCCCTTTTCCACGGTGTGTTACAAGGCAAAACTGGACAGGTTGCAATCTTCCTCTGCCACACCCCAAATGCCAGGTTTCAGGTTACTTCACCTGCAGGAATTTGCTCGGAAGCGTGGCATTTCTACTGAGCTCTTAGAGCCAAACCTTTACTCTGCAGCTCTTCCCAAAGTCCTGCAAAGAAAGTATAATTTCCTTCCCCCTCCCACACCCCCGTGCACCAATGAGGAATTATAACCCGTGTGAAATAATAAATATGGCCCAGTAAAAAAGGGAATGAGGGGGGCAATAGGAAAGGCAGCATTTCCAACCTACAGGATCCATCCTTCCAGCCTCCCACTCAGGAAAAGGCTTTTCAATGCTGCCTATCAAAGCTCCTCCCAGTTTTGGCATCTCCACCTCTCCCTGAAGAATTATTCATTTTAAGCACTGAGGGTTTGGGGATTTTTTTAACCAATTTGTGGGTATTTGCACCGTACCCAGCACTGGCACTCAGGGTTTTTCTGTTGCACATCTCATGGGTATATTTACTATCAGCAAACATCCCAGCAGTAATCCTGGATTTATCTCTTTGTCTTTCTGGTAACTCCCCCATGGCTGCACCCTCAAAGCCTTACTATCAGCAAACATCCCAGCAGTAATCCTGGATTTATCTCTGTCTTTCTGGTAACTCCTCCATGGCTGCACCCTCAAAGCTCAGAAATCCAGTTTGCTACACTTCACAAGGAACCTCCAGGCATTTTGGAGAGCTCTATCATTTATCTCCTCCACAATCTCAAATCACCATGAAAATATTTGGTGAAACCCATCAGCAGCTTCCCTGATACAAGTGCTGAGACTCTACCACTACTTCTGCCCACACAATTTTCTCCAACATCCAAAATAAGAGATAAACTGTGGGGTTTTTAAAATACAACCCTATGGTGCTCATCTTTGAGGTCCCCATGAATTTTCCCAGCAATGGCACCGCGCTGCTGTAAAGATCTCTTGATTTATGCAAAAAATTTGATCCCTTTTCTGCCCTTTTTATGAGCAAAGGGTTTCTCTTTTTTTTCTTTGGATGTAGCCTGGTGATTAACTGCACACTGCCACAAGCCCTGTGCACTGCAGTTCTTTGCTGAGCCTTTAGATTTCCGAGGATGAGAAGGAGAGTACAGACACCTACAACAAAGAGAGCTACGTGCAAGCATCACCTTCAGACCTTCCTTTTTATGAGATACTGCCTTTTATCCTGGATTTTAAGCATCAGGAGCAGAGAGAGGGGCTTTGCTGAGGTCACTGGTGGGGCTGGTGGCACAGTGCCATGATCTGCTGTGCTGTATCCATCAGGAACTGCTGCCTCCTGAGCCATGGGATGGAGAGAAGCTCTCAACACCACAAGGGAGTGATTTACAGCAGGCAGGGAGTGTGGGGAGTGTGCCCAGGGAAGGACAGGGACATACAAAGGACCTGCACCCTGCAGCTCCCACTGACCACCTTCTGCACCTGCAGAACTCCTGGGATGCAGCTGGGTTATTCCTCATTTCCCAGCAGCGTGAGGAAAGGGAGCCTGGGCTGAGCTCAGTAATTCCAGCCAGATCCCAAAGCCAAGAATTGCAGGGTTGTGCCAAGGCTGATCAATGGCATTTTCTGGGCTCTCCAGCAGAAGAAAGACATAGATCTGTTAAAGCAGGTCCAGAAAAGGCCATGGAGATGCTCCAAGGGCTGGAGCTCCTCTGCTCTGGAGCCAGGCTGGGAGAGCTGGGGGTGCCCACCTGGAAAAGGCTGCAGGGAGAGCTCAGAGCCCCTTCCAGGGCTTAAAGGGGCTCCAGGAGAGCTGGAGAGGGACTGGGGACAAGGAATGGAGGGACTGGACACAGGGAATGGCTCCCATTGCCAGAGGGCAGGGACGGATGGGAGGTTGGGAAGAAATTCCTCCCTGGGAGGGTGGTGAGCCCTGGCACAGCTGTGGCTGCCCCTGGATCCCTGGAATGCCCAAGGCCAGGCTGGATGGGGTTGTAGCAACCTGGGACAGTGGAAGGTGTTCCTGACCTTGACAGGGGGTTGGAACTGGACGGTTTTGAAGGTTCTTTCCCATCCAAGGCACTCTGTGATTCTGTAACTGGAGCCACCTCATGCCCATGGCCAGGACAAATGGAAACAGGAGCAGCCCTGAGACCCCCCTGACCTCGGGGGCTGATAATCCCCTGACTCAAGGGCCTTTGATGTGCCCCTGCTCACAAGCTCTCCTCTCCTACAGGGAAGGTGTCCAGAGCAGGCAGCAACACCTCTTAGGGAAGAGCTCCAGTTTCCTTCCAGGCACTCAGGCTGGAGAAATGGAAAGGATTCAAAGCGGATGACAGAGTTGTTAAAAGATGATCCTTTGGTCTTAGTGGTTTGGTGTTTTTAAGCCATGTGGGATTCAACTCTCCTCAAACAACTCTGGTGACACAGAAATCACAAGAAGCTTGTGTCTCTTTGAGGGACAGTGCACTACTTCTTCTAATCAAAATATTATTATTGAGCTGATAAAATACTGATCAAGAGATAATCTCATTTTCTCCCACTCAATCCTTCCCCATTGCCACTGGGGTTCATGCTGGCATATGTTATTTTCATGCAGGCAGAAGGTAATGATAGCAAAGCAATTACTGGGCAACGTTTTTAAAAATATAGTAAAATATTTATGAGCAATCTCATTTTTTTCACGCCTGGTTGCTCCATGCACTGGGTCTACAACTCCACCACATTGTGGATGAGATGGCTTTTCACAACAGACTGGAATCCAGACAGCAGAGCCTCCCAAAACCAGCACAGCTGAACAGCAAGGTTGGTAACTGTGTCCTTTGGAACAGAATACTACAAGAATCCCAGAATTTTTTGCATGGGAAGAACCTTAAAATCCATCCAGTTCCACCCCTGCCATGGGCAGGGACACCTTCCACTAGCCCAGGTGGCTCCAAGCCCTGTCCAGCCTGGCCTTGGACACTTCCAGGGATCCAGGAGCAGCCACAGCTTCTCTGGGCATCTTCTTTTTCTGCTTTTTTAAGGGACTGATGGATTTGAAACCAATATGAAAGCTATTTTTTTTCCCCAAAATATTTTATCACTAATCCCTGGATCTGAACCACAAGTTTCTCCCTGCTCTAAAAATGCAAAATGTTCATATTCAGTCAAGTAAAACAGCAAAACTACTACACACATGAGAAATTTCAGCATGAACATTTTAAAGTTGTGTTAAGTGACAAGGAGGATGTTGCTGACTCAAGGTATGTGAATATGGTGACCATAAACATCAGACAATGAGGTGCCTGGCATGGGGACAATTTTTTGAAAGAGAAACTGAAGTTCAGCTCCTGTGGCTGTTTGAATTTCAGGTAGGTGAGTTTCTACAGTAAAAAATAAAAAGAATAATCCAAATAGTCCATGTGTAAAATTGACTTGGGTGAATGCTGCACTACTCTGGCCCCACAAAGGGATAAAAACTTCATTTTTATGCTTAGGACCAGAGAACCATCAAGGCTGGAAAAGCCCTCTGAGGTCATTGGGTTCACTGTTCCCCCAGCTGTGCCACATCCACAGGGCTTTAAGATCCCCTCTCCATGAAGGAATTTTCCTAATATCCAACCTGTCCCTTCCTTGAGCTGCTGTCTGTCACATTCTGCCTTTGAGAAACTATTTCAATCCAGCTCTCCCCACGAGCCTCATAAAAGGATTTCACTGCAACAAATGCCACTGCAAAGAACAAGAATGACTTAAAAACCCAAATAAAGCTCTTTTTTTCCTTTTTTTTTTTTTTTTTTTTTTTACCATGTAATTGCAAATAACAAACATATCTGTGGTTCACAGAGGAGGCAATAAATTAAAGCTACAGTCACAAATCAGACCAGAAAAAGATACTTAAGTCATTCAATCCACCACCCTGGGATGGCTGTGGCCCCGTGGGATTCTGCTCAGTTTTGTGAAAGACTTGGAGTCCTGAACAGAGGAAGTACAACACGAAGAGCTCTCTCTGAAGTGTTTTTTTTTAATATTTTTATAAAATGAAGCCATCCCTCTGGTGCTTCCTGCATGCAGTCATGTCAGTCTGGCTGGAGAAAAGCAAATGGTGTTTAGCAAATAAGCTTTTTATGTGTGAGAGGAGCACATCATAAATAAAAGGGAAGTTTGATCCCCTGGCAGAATGGTTGTGTGTGTTTCTTCTGCAACCAACCCATGATGGCTGTGAGATTTCAGCTTCTAGAAAAGAGACAGGTATTTAATATCTTTTGTGAATCACAGAGTGGTTTGGGTTGGACTGGACCTTAAAGATCATCTGGTCCCACCCCCTGCCATGGGCAGGGACACTTCCACTATCCCAGGGTGCTCCAAGCCCTGTCCAACCTGGCCTGGAACACTTGTTAACTTTAAATTCATGCAAAAAGATACATTTTGAGCCATTAGGAAGCTGAAGACTCCAAAATTTTAACTTCCTCACTGATTTTTCTGCTTTCACCAGACACAAGAATAAAAAAAATTTAAAAAGCCAATTTTTTTAAATTTTTCATTGAGCTGTAAAAAGATACATTTTGAGCCATTAGGAAGCTGAAGACTCCAAAATTTTAACTTCCCTGCTGATTCTCCTGCTTTCACCAGCAGAATAAAAAAAAAAAAAATCTTTTTTAATTTTTCATTGAGCTGTCCCCCTCAACCAATGCATTAGGTGCCTATTTCCATAGCTTTGGTGAACAGAACTATTTTAGGAATGGTCACTAAACAAAACAAGTTGAGGGTTTGGGTGTTGCAGCGGTTTGGGGTTTTAATTTCTGGGGCTTTTTTATATTTTGAGGACAAGAGGAAATGACCTCAAGTTGCACCAGGGGAGGTTTAAATTGGATATGAGGGAATATTTCCCCATGGAAAGGGTTGTCCAGCCCTGGTAGAGCTGCCCAGGGCAGTGATGGATTCACCACTCTTGGAGGGATTTAAAAGCCAAGTGGATGTGGCACTTGGGGACATGGGTTAGTGGTGGCCTTGGCAGTGCTGGGTTAAGGGCTTCAATGATCTTAGAGGCATTTTCCATCCCAAACAATTATATAATTCTGTAATTCTATGAAGGAAAAAAAAGCCCTGTAACCACAAAGCCATGAACTCTGCACTAGTTTCCACTGCATTTCCAGAACACGTCCAAAGAGACACATTTTGGGAGAATTAAAGACATTTTACCAGAGATGGGTTTGAACAAATAGTGAGTAGCTGAAGCCCACCTGGTGTTGGTCTGTCCAGACAGGTCTGGTTTCAGATCAAGTCCATCCATGAGGATTCTCAGGACTTTCCAACATGGTATCAACAGGAGAAAACCCTAAAACTTGACTGAATGAGCTTTTTCAGTCATCTGGGCTGTAACTGGAGCCATCTCCCCACACCACAGATGTGACAGCACCACAATAGAATGAATAATTCCTGTAACTCCCTCCAAACCCAAGGACAGCACCGAGAGCCTAAATTAGGAACATGAAAACCATTAACATGACCAATTAACCTCTGCCCCACCCTCTCTACGCCACATAAAAGCCGACGCAACAATCCCCAAGATAACATTGTGTGTCAGAAATATCACACACAGGAATACAGCAGTGGCTGGGCTTGTTTCCTGACCTGGGAAAGCTGCTATAATTGTAGTGCATTGTGCTCCTGGAGGATTTCAAGTTGGAAATTGGTTGCCAACAGTCCTGGTTTGCTGTTGGAATTTCCAATCAGGCTCCGAAAACTCTTTGGGTTCCTGCAGCAATGCCGTGTCAAGGTGCTGCTCTGAGTTCTGGACTGTGTGGTTCGTTTTTCTTGGTGGAATTTAATTTTTCTTTTCTTTTCATCCCAGGGATATAAAAGCTGGACGTGGAGAGGACAAGCAAACCAAGCAGGATTTGTGTGTTTGTGATTTTTGATGCACATTTCATTGCTAAGGGAACCTAAACCAAAACCATCTTGGCTTTTGGAGGCTCTCCAGCTGAGTCAAGAGGACAGATATTCAGGAGACCGTCTCATTTTAAGGAATTTCTCCATGGAAATGGTTGTTAAGCATTGTAGGTGGCTGCCCAGGGAGGTGGTGGAGATCCATCCCTGGAGGTGTTCAAGGAATGACTGGACATGGCACTTGGTGCTCAGGTCTGGGTGACAAGGTGGGAATGGGTTGGACTCAATAATCTTGGAGATCTTTTCCAACCCAAATAATTCTGTGATTTTTCATTAACTCAGCTATTACATTACACATAATTCAGAGGTTTGGGTCTCCAACCTGACCAGCCTCCAGGGAATCTCAAAAATTCCCAGAAACCACCACACCCTCATGCACAAGCCCTCAGTCCACGGCATTCCAAGCCCTCAGTCCATGGCATTCTCCCCTCCTGGGGAAGCCATCCTTGCAAGCAAAATTCTCCCAAATAATCCCCCACCCTCTTCTAGAGAATTTCAACTGCCCAGATGACAAATGTGAGCAGTGTAAAGGATTCCTCTCTCCCAGCAAAGCCCAAAGGATGTGGCACCTGAAAAACACATGGAATTTGGAAGTCCTGTCTTCACAAAGAGTTTTTATCTCAAGGAAACCTTCTCCAGTCAGTATTTCCAGGTACCACCACCACCAGCTTTTAATTCTAAGTGCTTCTCCACCAAGCCTAGACAAGGTTAAAAGCGACACTTTCACTCCTTTTGGTTCCTTTCCAATTAATATGAACAGCTATCAGTGACCCAAATAAGACAGTGCTGGAGAAGGGCTTCTCCAAAATGAAAACAACATTTTTCACGTCCCCAGCGATGCCAAAAGCTGTTGGCATCTTAATTTTATCCTTGTGGTGACCTGTGGGCTTAGGCCTCTCCTTAGTTTCACTCTCACTTTCTCTCCATGAAAAGCAACAATTTTCACTTCAATCCCTCCTCCTACCTTCCTTAAGGTCTTTTATAAATGAATAATTTTTAATAATTTCAATATTATATTTTATAATACGAATATTTAAATAAAATATTTTAATAAGAATCTGTAAGACTTTTAAATTAAAAATTAATTTAAATAATTTTATAAACTCTAATGATTTTGGAGCTATTTCCTTGAAAGTTGGGCTTTTTCCCCTGCCACTGCCATGCCAGTTGTTTGCCAAGGACTCCACGAGACCCATCCCGAGAGGAAGACCATCCTCCCAGGAATTTTTCAAGGGTGAAGCTCAGCACCAGCCAGGCCCGGAACAACAAACACCTCCCTCATTAGTATGCTGAGCCACATTAGTTCTGCTGCTCACAGAGCCAAAGCATCAAAGTGGGGCTGAATCTTCAATTTCACACTTTGCAACGTGATGCATCAGATACTCCCAGGGCTCGACGGGAATCACAAAGAGTTTGAGATGTGTGAGGTGCTGCTGGTAAATCTGCCAATGTGAAAGAGGCAGCACGTGCCTCTGAGAGAAGGGGGATGAAGTCATCCTACATAAAAGTGGGGTTAAGGCAGCGGAAGGGCGAAGTGACTGCCCAGCATCACACTCAGGGCTTTGGTAATACCATGACCTCAGTTGGCAACGTCCTAACAATCAGACATGGATTACCTAAGAGGTAAATTTAGACTGCAGAATTTGCATCAAGTCTGGGAAGTCGCAAGGTCTCTTCACTCAGCCCCCCCATTGCTACTCAGTTTTCACAGAATTTGGAAGATTTGAGGATTTTGAAGTTTCTGAAATGCTGCTGGAAATGCTGGGAGGTTCTGAAGGTTATTTGGGATGGAGGGGCCTGTGAACACAGACTGTGTCCTGTTACTGCTCTCCTGTCTATAGGAAATGAGTTTTAAGAACACAAGATGTTACTCATCACTGCAAGAAAACCCTGAATGGTGCTGTCATTGCTGCTGTTGAACCTGTACTTACCAAATGAATTTCAGCTGAATTCTGCACTGGGAACTCTTTGTCCCCATTGAAAACAGAATTCCTCCAAGAAGACTGCATCAGCCCAGATTATTAGAACAGAGAAAGACCAACCAAGGCCAGGGAATGCTTCCTTGCGTTCAAAGTTGAAGCAAAAAGGTGCCAGGGATGGCAAGAGACTCCCAAATACTCCAAGTGGCAGCAACATTCCTCAATATGTGTGCAGCATTATGGTTTTAGAGGCTTTGGAGGCATTGCACGGATTAATCACACAAAGTAATGATCTCACAGTGAAGTGCTGAGCTGGAATTAGAGAGATTAATGCTCAGGTCCCTGCTCTCAAAGTTCTCACCCTTGGGGAAGTCATATCAACTCCTGCATCTCGCCTCCCCACAAAACCTCCTTTGAATTACTGATTGCAGAACCTGAGTGAAGATGCCAGAGGGAAAGACCATTCCAAAGGCTTTTTAAAAATTATTATTTTTTTCCTTAATACCCACTGTGAGGCACTGTCTTGTTTAATTCATGATTCTTTGAAGAAAGATTTGCCATCTTAAGGGAATAAAAACAAGTCTGTGTTATTTTTTTTAAAAATATCATGTGTTTCTGCTACTGGTAAAGTCTGGGCCTGAATAAATACTCACATGGACCTCCCAAAAACTGCAAATTCAGGCAATAATGAGTTGGATGAGACGTGGTTACAATGTGTTTGGAGACTCAAAGGTTGGGTCAAGCAAAATTCTGAAGTTAGCAGAGCATTTTTTGACCCAAATTCCCTCAGGAACAGAAGGGCACAGCAGGAAATATTGTCCCATACAGCTTAACGTATTTTGTGACTCCCACCGCTGAATCCCTCAAGACTTTGGTTCTTCTGGAGTTAAAAGTTAGGCTCATCCTTTAATTTTCCAAGCTCACATCATAGAAAATAAGACATTAACTGTCTTATTTTGTGGCTTTTTCCCACTGCCCAAAACACAAAATTCAGGCCAGGTTTTGGTGAGGATGGGAAGAAATGGGAAAGCATGTAGGTGGAAAAAGGACAACAAAGTTCAGTCATGCACAAAATGCTTGTTTTCATTCTTTTTTTTTTTAATTTTTTTAAAATTGAAACTCAAAATTTCTGTGAAGAATTTGCCATGAGGCAATAGCTGTATTTTGGTGGTGATATCTGTGCCACGCAGAGCCCAACAGCCGGAGGTGACAATCACAACCGAGACATCTCCAACCACAGACACCAAACCTTCCTGCCCACACCGCACCTGAAATTGCACTGGGAGGCCTCAGAAATCCCACAGGATTCCAACCAATCTCCAGTTGCCTTGGAAGTGTAATTAACTGCAATTGCCTTTTTGATTTTATCTCCATTTTCTCAGGTTCTGGGCAATTTGGGAAAGCTCTCTGTGTACCTACAGGTGAGAATGCACACCAGTGCATGCACCTACTTGTCTGGAGCTACCAACTTCCCAGTGGATCTGCTTTTCTCAGGGCCTCCTTGGAGAATGAAACTTAGGGAAGAAGCCCATCCTTTGGGAAATTCTTCTTCTAATCCTGTAAAGTCACTGATAAAAAGATTTCTGTTCCTGCTGGTGATACCAGATCCAATCAAGGGAGTGTTCAAGCTCAGCCTGCCTCCACTAGGCTCAAGCTCTGTGCTTCCCACAAGGTTTTCTGACAAATTGCTCTCATAGGGATTTAAAAAAAAAAAGATGCTGACCTGGCCCTTGCAGTAAGGAAGAGATTTTCCTTCCTTCTCCACATAAATTTTATAGTTTCCTAAAAAAACAGAAAGAAGGGATTCAGAGAGAGCAATGGGGAGCCCATACAGAGAAAAAAAAAAAAGGGGAAAGTTTGACCTTGGTCATGAAGTAATTGATACTCCAGGCTACAGCTTCATCCATTTTCAAAGAATCACAAAATCAGGGGATGATTTCAAACCCCATCAGGCTGGATAGGGTTTGGAGCAACCTGGTCTAGTGGAGGATGTCCCTGTGTTGGAAGCAGATGGTTTCTAAGGTCCCTTCCAATCCAAGCCATTTCATGATTTTATGAAAATTCTTGCCCCTGCAGGGAAGGTTCAGCACTAGTTTCATTCAAAAATACAGACTGGGTGTGATCAATGAGTTGGAGAAATGCATCCAAAAAATCAGAGAGCTGTTTTAATCTGAAAAACTTTCTTAGTCAGTGGAAAATTCAGTTTTGCTACAAAGTCAGATGGAAGTTTCTGAGCCAGCCTGGGCAGGAGTTTGCCTGTACACCCCAAGGAGAAAGGCCAAGAATGAGGCATCTGAACACAGCCCTGCCAAAACCTCCCTGGTTTTATCATCCTGAGTTCAAACCCAGACCTCCTGTCCTGCTGTTCACACTGCACACAGAAGGGTTTCCAAGAAATGTTTCTTGGCAGCAATCCCAAAAAACCCAGCTTCCGACCCGCTGCCGGGAGCAGAGGTGGCTTCTCTGCACATTTTGAAAGCTGAATTTCCAAAGAAATCCCAGCATTTCTGAACAAAGCACTTGATTTTCCCAAATAAAACTATTTCTGTGAGCTTAATTCGGGGCTGGTGGTCTAAGGACCTGGAGAAGATGATCCTGCCCACATTCCTGTTCCAGGTTTTGCACGGCATCAGGAATGCTTCCCCCTACCCTTCCTGTAAACCTGCTGGGATCATGAAAATAATTATGATGGAAAAAAAAAATGGGTGAACCCAGATTTTAGAAGGAATTTCTTGACTATGAGAGCAGTGAGGCTCTGGCACAGGGTGCCCAGAGCAGCTGTGGCTGCCCCTGGATCCCCTGGAGGTGTTCAAGGCCAGGCTGGACAGGGCTTGGAGCAGCCTGGAATGGCGGAAGGTGTTCCTGCCCATGGCAGGGGGTGGAATGAGATGACCTTTAAAGAACCTTTCCAACCAAATATTTTACAGTTTCCACTCATACCCTCTGGGACAGATAGCACCTGTCTGGTAGTGGGTCTGTTCCTACCTCTGACCCTCCTTCCCTTCCTCCAGTAATGCATTTTAAGCCAATTTTGATTTGAGAACAAATGCTCTCTGCTCAGAGGTGCCACCAGAGCTGGGAGCACAATGATGTGCAGGAACCCAAGGTTTCCAATCGCACAAGAAGAACATTTTAGGATGTAATCAACTTTTCAGATTTAAATTCAGAAGTCTTCTCACCTGTGCTCTGCAAACACAGGCTCCCTGCTCTGCCAGAACTACTGCTACTCTGCCTGAGCTGGAATAAATGTGTGACATTGCTGAAAGAGCTGACAAAAAGAAGACAGTAACTTGTGACAAGTGAATGTGACCCGTGCAAACAAAGCCCAGAAATCTGAGTGGGCAGCTTTGTATAGGCTTCATGCATCACTTTTCCCCCACATAATCCAAATCTGAATGCTCTGACCCTGTGACACCAATCAGGAAGTGATGGATATTGAAACACAAGCAGAAATGGGTGCACAAGCCCTTCCAGCTCCCATGAGCTGCTTCACAACCCCCATTTTACACAGAGAAAAAACACTCAGCCTAAAATGTCTTTCCAGTAGCCCACAGGAGTCAAGAGGCTCTGGGTATGATGGATTCCATGTGTGAATCCCACTGAGAATCCCACACTACTTGAGGCAGCTGAACAAGTCCCAGGACCTCAGGGTGGACTTTGCTGTCTTATTGCAAAAGGACTCTGTTGAAGAAGCTGCTGTTTTAATCCAAATTTTAAAAGGAAGGTGCTGAGGACTATTTCATTTCAGCCAACAGAGTCACATCCACATCCACTTCATCATGCAAGAGAAACCACTCGCACACAAACAATTTTTTTGGGACCATTTCACCTGGCCACTCACAGCAGTGGCCACAATGATCAGGCTCCAGGCACATCCTGCCAATCCCAGCAGCTTCAGGATTCCAGCTGGCCACTGAATTCCAACCCCAAACACCTGACAGGTACGTCCAAGCTCTTGCTTCTCTAAAAAATCCTTTTCTTATACTAGCAAAAAATTAAAAGTAAATGGAGTTTAGTCTATTAATGTTCATGCTGAGCATCATAAATTAATTACTTCTGAGACTTTAGTCTCATTGAATTTAATCCTTTTCTGGGATCAGCTATGGAGAAAGCAGGCACCAAAGACAAAGTCTTTCTCCTAGGACAGTTGGCCACTTCTCAGTAAATTATAATCACAGAATACCATGAGTTGGAAGGGACACACAAGGATAATCCAAGTCCAGCTCCTGGCCCTGCACAGGACAACCCTAATTACTGGGATTCATTCAGCTGTTGACCACAAGAGGAGTTTTCCCCAATTCAAAAAGTGAGCAAGAAAAAAAATTTTAAAAACCAATTTAAAAATACAGGTGGCAAAACACAACATGAAATTCAGTGAAGTACAGAGAGGAACACACACAAACAGATCTGAAACTCACTGCTAAATATCACACAGATTCCAAGGGAAGGATTTAGCCAACCCTTAAAGTTAGGATTGGCTTCAGTTTGGCACTGTGGTATCAAGTCAGATTTCCAATGAGTTCAAAGAATTTTTATAGGAAACCATAAATTGGTTATGTTTGTGAAGCAGGCAGTGTCAGCTGGACCTTGTGTGGAGGCTTTAAGGAAATATCAAACCACAAATACAAACTACTTCTCCAGACAGGGTGAACCTGTGAAAGCCACAGCAACAAGAGATGCTTTAGGAAAAGATCTTGTTGATACAAATCCCCAGGTTTCACTGGCACATCTCCCTTTGCTACTCCAGCAGCACCATCCCAGCACTGAATCCACTTCGGTTGGAACGAGTCCTTCGAAACACCCAACAAGAAATCTTACAGTAGGGTTTTTATTTTTAATTTTTAAAAGCATTCTTCAATCTTTTCCACAGGTCAGACCACGGGAAGGACTTTGACCAGAAAAACTTCCCACAAACTCCCTGATGGATGTTGGGTTTTAATTCACCAATGTCCTGAGTAACGCTTCTTACTCTGGAACCTTCCTTCTTACTCCATGGCCTTCCTTTCCTCCAAAAGACTCTGGGCTTTTTCTTTCCCGCTCCTTTATAAATCATTCATGCAAGAATTTGTGCCCATCTGCACCAAGGTAAGAATATATTTCGGTCTAATACTGGTTTGTATAGACAACAAAAAGAAATTTATTAAAAATTCTCTTCAAAATAGTGCAAATATTGATGCCCAAGCTCTGCTCATGACACAACCCAGAAGTTTCAAAAATGAAAGATTCTTAAAGGCAAATGAAGACAAAACACTGGTTTTATCCAAGTTTGCACCAAAACAAAGCCTACACTAAGAAGACTGCACACATTAGGATTGAACGAGGGAACGATGGAGTGCAGATTTCTCCATGTAGGATTGAGGGATGTGAATCCATGAGGAACCTGTACACCCTGGAACCTCCAAAAGCTACACCAGCACCAGCCCCAAGCTCCAAATATCTCATCCATGCCTCTACTGTACCTTGAAAGGGACGTTCATTCACCTCTTCGCCTCCCCGACGCGACAGCCAAAGCTTTTTCCGATTAAAACCAAACCAGGAGGATGAGGAGCACACAATCAATCCTTGTTAAGGCTGATGATTATCCTCAAAGCGCCCTGGAAGAGAGGAACACCCAGTGAGTGCCTTGTGCCAAGATCAAACAGCCTTTTTCTGCCCCAAATGCTTGGGTTCTGTTGTTTATGACTGGGACTGTCCCATTAAACTGAGACTGTCCCAGACATTAATGTAGTCCTCATATAAAATAAGTTTATCCAAGTATTCCAAGCTCAGGTGGAGGAAAACCAGCTTGCAGAAGATAGGGAGATGGTCAAGGAGAAGACTGAAGACCACAGCTGGTATTTCAGGGAATAACCCAAGTTTACACAGCCTGTTAATACAGGAGCAGTTATTTAACAACAACAAAAAAAAGAGTCTTAAATTGTTCTGTTTTGCAGAGAGGACACCAAAGAACACACACCACTTGGCCTGAAGCTGGAATGATCTCATTTTCTGCAAGATTTTACATCCAAATCTGGACTGCAAGACTTAAAAATGCCCTTATTTTTGGAGAGAAAAGTGAAAGTTTGTGGGCAGGAGCCAGGTACTCATCAGGCCAGACAGCACCAGTGGGAAGAGAGGACAAACCTCTGGACAGCACAAACCCTTCTGGAGGCCTGGAACAGGGAAAGGTGCCTTCAAAGGCTCCTCTGCTCATGAAAACAGCCCCAGGATGGAATTAGGAATGTATCAGTTAAAGGATCTACAGGAGTGAGAGTGGCTCCTCTGGAGCTGTGGGCATGTTGGCAAGACAGGAAAACAGTATTTCACCAGGCTGGGGGAGAGACAAGTGAATTATTCCCTTGGCAACCAGCTTTATGGGACTTGGTTCTCTCCTCAGTTATTTGTATTTGGCTCCTCAGTTACTTTCTGTAGGACTCCTCCAGTTTTAGATCTCATTTTCAAGTTGGTTACATCTTCCACGTGCTGTGCAAAGCACAGACAGGCAAGGTGCATTTTTTAAGGTGAGTCTAAAACAGCTGAAACCACCTGTACTGTGGGAATATCTGGCAAAATTCAATGGCCTCCTCAACAGAGCAAGAGAAATCCTCTTTGTTCTAATGTTTTATTAGGGTATTAAAGCCTCACACAGAATGAGCACCCAAACCACCCAGGCACAGCAAAGGCAGCAGCAGAACCGATGCCTGAGAGCTCCAACAGCAGCTTCCAGGTATCCCTTAAACATTTTGGTGAAGCTGATGGAGACTGCCAGGCTAGAGAGCACCACTGAAAAAACCAATATCCTCACATCCAACATCCCTGGAAGTGCCCAAGGCCAGGCTGGATGGGGAGTGGAGCAAGCTGGTTTAGTTGAAGGTGTCCCTGCAACTCATCTTGGAACTAAACCGTCTCAAAGATCCCTTCCAACCCAAACCATTCTGTGTGTCTATGGATTTAAGTTGGAGAAAGGAGATACTTTCTGCAGGCACAGGGAAGGAGCAGCAGAGCATCTTCTCCTGGTGGTGCAGCAGTGCTCCCTGGACACCCACTCCACCACTCTGCATTCCCCAAGAAATAACCCAGCCTGCTCGCGGCCATGCGGATTCCCAATCCGGCTCTGCAGCAAAACAGGCTCCCTCTAATTATCCCTCAGCCTGATGGCATCTGAATGGTGGAACAGAAGCATGTCAGAGAGACAAAATGAGAGAGTGTGAAAACAAGCCTGTCTCCTTTCTCTGCTCACACCGCAGGTCCCAAGCGCACAAGGACTCGCTCCCGCCTGAGTCATTCCCAGCAACGCTTCCCAACCACACAGAATTCCCACGCAGGAGGCTTTTTTGGCAAAATTATTTAAAAATGAGAGGGCAGCAAGAGTGACTCTGGGACTGGAAGGAGCAACAGAGTGATGAGAAGGATCGTCGTGTCTGTGGAGCCTTATTAGAAGTAATTTATATGCAAGTAAAACAAATATCCCCCCCCACTTTTCCAGGAAAACACTAAATTCCATACTGATTTACACGCTTTCCAATCTCATTGACTTCAGAAGGATTGCCTGTGGTAGGAATCACCAGGCTGTGGCCTCCCAGCAATAGAGTAATCCCTTCATATTCCCCCTTTCAAAAGCCTCACCATCCAACCAGGTGCTGCAGCTCAGGCCCCGTGAGCCGAGTTCCAGCCCTGCGGCGACGCTTCTCCTCTCCCTGCAAAATCCTGGCAAGGAGGGGGAAAGGGAAATAAAAGTCTGATGATGGAAATGCCTCGTGGATCATGGCTGAGCTGGGGAGAGAGAGGCCCGAACTCTCCTTCCACCTAATTAAATCCAGATCCAAAAGCTGTTCTGATCCGAGTGCATTAAGTATTTTTGTTAGGAAGGGCAGGGATAAATTAACTCCTAACTCTGGCCCTAATCTTTTTTTTTCATTGTTGTTTTAATTCTCCCACTTCCTACGATTTCAGCGTTTCCTTGTGATAAGGAGGAGCTCTGGCTTGCTGGCTCATCTGCCCCTTTTCTCCATGGCATCAGGGCAGATGCTCCCCCCAGCCAAGCTCTTCAAAATCCCAGGACCTGCTTCTGCATTTACGAACATCGGTGCAAAAGGCAACTGCTGACCCCACTCTTTTGTCACAGCTGTTATTTACAGCACCACCAGCACGCTGGAGAGATGATAATAAATGTTTAATGGTCCAGTAAACACCAAGGGCTTTATCTCCAGCCCATTTCCAAGCCTGATCAAATATAATAATCCTTTGTATGTCTGTCTGCCACTTCCCTGGCTTCCTATGGGATGGGAAAAGATGGACAGGGCTGCTCTATATTCAGACATGATAAATATAGAGAAAAAGGGGTTAGTTATAGGGACATAAATGTTTTCCCTGCTTCCATATAAATTCTTTGCTCCCAGAAGGTCAGGATTATCCACCAACCTGTTGGACCTCAACTTCTATATAATACAGAAATGCAGGCAGCATCTGCCTCTAGGATTCAATGCAGCAGTTATAAATAACAGGAATATTACACAGAGGAAGTGGGGAATATGTGGAGGAAGCTGAGAGAAGAATCATCCACTTACAGACTGGGCAGATAAACCACTTCCTCAGATCTGAAATGGAAGATCTATTCCTCCTCCAATTATAGCTGTGGGTCCATTACTCAATATTCCCTCTCCATGCAAGTCTTACTTATCTCATAGAGCCTCATCTCTCCCAGATGACACTGTAAATGAGTCATTTGACACATTAAAGTGAAGCAGTTAGGGTTTTATTATGCTATTACACATCACTGTGACAAGCTTCCCTAAAGACCTGATCCTAAATCACAGTCCAATTCTGGTTTGGGAAACTGATCCTAAATCACAGTCCAGTTCTGGTTTGGGAAACTGATCCTAAATCACAGTCCAGTTTTCGTTTGGAAAACTGATCCTAAATCACAGTCCTGTTCTGGTTTGGGAAACTGGCTCTAAATCACAGTCCAGTTCTGGTTTGGGAAACTGGCTCTAAATCACAGTCCAGTTCTGGTTTGGGAAACTGACCCTAAATCACAGTCCACTTCTGGTTTGGAAAACTGGTCTAAATCACAGTCCAGTTCTGGTTTGGGAAACTCAACACAACTCAGAGATAAACACATGAGAAAAAGCCACCTGGACTCTGCAGGTGAGACCTCCCCCACGTAGGGTTGCACCTATTCAATACACAGGCTCCAGGAGCCACACCTGTTTCACAGGTCTCCAGACCATGTTCAAGGTTTGACTTCTTTTTTCCAGCCTCCAAATGAGGCCCAAAATCAAGTCCTGGCACTGGTGAGGTCTTCTGATCCAGCCAAAGCCACCTGATTCTACCAACACCAGCACTTCTTGGCTCAGGTGATGGGAGAGACCTGATTCCCAGTTTGATCTGGTCAAACTGGAGGGTCTTCTAAGGCTGATCCATGCAGAAGATGAGGGATCAGGGCAGGATTATGTAAACTAAGGCTCGAGGCCAAAATAAAGGAGCCTGGAGGCAGGGCTGTCGTCAGGGCGTAGCTCAGCTGTGCCTCCACCACGCACCAGCCCTTCCCTCCCTCCCTCTTTCCCTGGGACATTTTCACTCAGCATGGCCAGGAGACTCTTGCAGAGGGGGTTTGAAACTCCCAGAGCTGCCAAAAACGTCCAATTAAAGCCCAGTGAGAGCTCATCATAAATCCACCCCAGTGAACCGCAGCCCTGCTCGGCTGCCTTTCTGGGTGAACCCAAAAATCCTGAAAGCAAAGACCTCCCAGCAATTACACCCAAAAGGTTTCCTGTCTCTGCACGAATCTTTGTTTGCTTTGGGTTTTAGTGGTAGATGGGAGCACAGACTACAACTTGTGGGAGATAGGTTATTGCTGCTAAAGCAAAGAGCCTTTTTCCTTCCCTCCCTGAACAGACAGAGCACTAAAAACGCTGCTCTGAAACAGCTTGGTCCTGCATCCACAGATGGCAGCAAAAATTAGCATTATTTATCAGTGGCTTTAGTCACTTTTTAAAAGAAAAGCAGATAAAGGAAGACATGCACCTGAATTAAAGCTCCTTGCCCTTTCTTTTGCAACTAATACTTTAAAATGCAGCAGGGAAAGAGCATTTTGCAGAGCTTTAGGAAACCACACTTAAAAAAACCCACCAAACATTTACCCAAGAAGGAGAATGAAAACAAGCAGAACAATAAGAGTCACGGAAGTTTGCTCTGAGGAGACAGCTGGGAAGGTGAAAGGAGGAAGCAAGCAAAGAAAACACATAGCATAAAGATAGCAATTAATCCAAAACAGCAGGAGAAGAATTATTAAGCCATTTTACATTCTTACAGCAAAGGAGATGTGATCACACAGTGCTGTTCCATGCCAAATGTAGCTGCATTTGTGCACAAGTCACACCCCTGCAGAGGGCTCAGCCCAGCCCTGCATCTCCTGAGGACCTTGAGCTCTGTGTCTCAGAATCAGTGGTGGAGATGAGAAGAAACTTCTGGAGATTGTCTGCTCCAACTCCCTGCTCAGCAGGGTCACACAGAGCTGCCCATGACTGTAAACATAGAAATGCTGAATATTCCCAAAGATGGAGACCCCACAACATCCCTGGGCAATTTGTGGCAGCACCTGGTGACCCCCACAGCCAAAATGTGTTCCCTGATGTTCAGAGGGACCCTCCTGGGGTCAGTGTGTGCCCGTGGCCCCTTGTCCTGTCCCTGGCCACCACTGACAGAGCCTGGCTCTGTTCTCTCTGCACCCTCCCTGCAGGTGTTGATGGACAGGGATGAGGCCCCTGGAGCCCTCTCTTCTCCTTCTGAGCAGTCCCAGCTCTCCCAGCCCTTCCTCAGGGCAGAGATGCTCCAGCCCCCTCCCTGGGCTGTCCCCAGTCTGTCCATGTCCCTCTTGTGCTGGGACCCAGTGCTCCAGGTGTGGCCTCCCCAGTGCTGAGCAGAGGGGCAGGATCCCCTCCCTGGACCTGCTGGAAGTATTTTTTGTCACACAGCCCAGACACCACTGTCCTTTTTGGGCACTTTGCTGCCTCAGGGTGAATTTGGTGTCCAGCAGGATTCCCAGGTCCTTTCCTGTCCAGCTCCTTCCCGGGTGGGCCTAGCACAAACTGGTGAGGAATTGCAGGGAAACAGCAAATGCAGGAAAAGAAAAACACTTGTAAGCCTCTACAAAATCTGCTGTCAGACAGGGAAGCTCATCACCAAAGAGCTCAGTTCAGATGAAGGACAAATAAAAAAAGGAACAGAGAGCATCATATGATAAATAGGCATCATTTTCTCCAGCAGTGAAGCCTGTCCTCGCTGCAAGAACTTGCCATTTCCTCCCAGCACAAATGGATTACTCATGGACAGAGAAGTCGGGAACAAAATTAACTCTTGGAGCTCAGTGTGTCCCAGGAGATGAGCTCAGTCCCAGTCTGCTCCTTCCTCCACAGCACACAGACCAGGAGCCTGGTGGCCTCTTTGATTGCTTCCATCACCACAATAATTACTTTAATTTTTAGCTACTTGATTTTGGCAGAGACTCTCGAAAAAGCCGAAGGAAGAACAATTAAATGTGAGAATTAAGTGAAATAAGGTGCCAACAGGGTTTGGTGTCTGCCCCTCTTCCCTTAAGTGGGGTGGAAGATTAACTGCTCAGCACATGGGCTCCTGAGAAAGCCTCCAAAGGGAGGCACCCTCAGAAGAGATCCAAAAAGCCTTTTTCTTAATAGAAAAAATCTAGAACTTGCCAAAAACCCCTAAATCCTGCAGGACTGGAGGGATGGAGCCTTGGCTTCAGCTCCCACGTGGGCTCAGCAGTACAAATCCACTTCCCACAGCCCAGGGAAAGCAACCCAAAGTCTATTCTGTCCTTCCCGTGGTGCTGGGCAGCCAAAATGAGAGTCACTCCTCCAGAGAGTACAGAGTGAGCTGATTTATGGACTTACCAAGGAGGGAAGCTCTGATCAGGGTCCTCTTTTCAGGGTTCTCATGTGTTTTACATTAGGTACTCAGTGAGGAATCCACAAGCACTCCTGCTGCCCACGATGCTGAGAAGAGGGACAGGACACAATTCCTGCCCTTTTGTGTTATCACCTGCTCAGGTTTGAGTGGCAAGGAGGGATTCAGCATCTCTGTTCCTTCCACACAGCCAGACAGTGCTGCAGGTTTCTCACCAGGGATCAAAGCAATGGGGACCCAACACCTCCACCAGCAGCAGCTCAAGAAGCTCCCAGTGTTGGCTGCCCAAAGAGCCCAGCATCCTGGGATCACAGTCCTCATCCTAATTTTTTATTTTAAACAATATAGTCATCAAAAATTGTCTCTTGCTCGAAGGCTAACAGCTGCATGACAGCCACATTCCAAGTTTTCTACTCATTCATGAATTCAAAAGTCAGGCTGAGCAGATGCACCATTAAGTCCAGTTTCCTTATTTTTGACAACACATGTAATTATCCCCAACTTCAGAGACACAAACTGCTCCTGGAGAAGTGACTTGTCAAACAAGGAGATGACAGAGGCAGCAACAAGAGCCCACTCACCCTGCCACTGGTCTCATGTCTCACAAAATAATTGCCTTCCCACCCAGAACTAAAGGTTACAACTACAGAGAGAATGAGTCAAGCCGGAAAGACATATTTTAAAAATGGGAAAAAATGGAACAAAAAAAGTTTTATGAAAACACACCAGCATGTGTAAGACAGGAGGGAGACCATTTCTGCATTGCACCTTGTTTGCTCATTCTTTGTCTCAGCTGCCAACCACAAATTAAATATCTCAGTTAAAACTTTGCTCATCTGGTACCTTTAATACTTACACAGTCACTAGAAACTGAACATCTGTTTTGCTTTGAGGCTTTCAGCAGTGACTCAATGTTATCTGCAGTGTTGGACTGCTGAAGATGAGTATTCCTGAGGTTTTTTTCCCCCCTCCCACCCCACTCCTAGCAACAGGGCTTCTTGCTTTGGGGAGGAAATCAGCTGACAAAGTTGGGTTATAAAATCTGCTTGACATGAGTCGAGGAGGAAGGGCAGGACACAGAGAAATTTCATCCTCAGCTGGAAACAACCCAGCTGAGATCTCCACCAGTGAGTACCTCAGCTCCCTGGGATCGATACACCTTTGGCTCCCAGGCTCTGGAGAAGCAGCAACCTCCTGCTGTGTTTACAGCCAGCTCGATAAACACAACACAATTAAAATCCCTCCAGCAACCTCTCAGTGTGTGCATCCCCCCCCCAGGGCTGTGAGCAATCCCAAAGCTTTATCTGGGATTTAACCTCCGGGCACTGCAGAGAGCTCAGCATCACATCTTCATCAGCAGGGAGGTTCCTGAGGTGGAGGAGTAGATCTGGGAAGAGGATGCAGCAGCAGGAAATATCCCAGCACCCAGAGACCCAATTAACTGGCTGCTAGAGGCCACCAGCATCCTATTAGCAGGGTACACGCTGTGCCTGCACAAAGGCATGCCACGCCTGGGAAAAGGACTTCAAGGATAACATATTCTGAGTGTGTGTGCCAGGGAAGAGCCTGGACATGGTCATCATCTTGTCCTGCTGTAAGAGAAGGGATCTGGGCAGTATCCAAGCCAGCCCATTGTTAAATGTAATTTCCCTGCTGTGTGCTCAGGGATGATCCTGCTGCTCCTTCAGGGAGGGGGAATTTTCCCTGGAAGGGCATCAGACAAAGCAAATCCATAGATCTTCCCTTCACCTCGCCAAATGGTGGCCATAAACCAGAGCCAGGTGTCAGAAAGGATACTCAGGTTGGCTTTATGGGGTTTCAGAGAATCACAGAATATCCTGAGCTCAAAGGGACCCAGCCAGGGATCATCGAGTCCAGCTCCTGTTTCACCATCTCCCACCTCAGAGATGGGCTCACACAGAATCACCCAGGCCCCAAAGGACCTCCAAGATAACTGAGTCCAGTCTGACCCATCACCATTCTCTCAACCAGACCAGAGCACTGAGTGCCATGTCCAGTCTTTCCTTGAGCACCTCCAGGCATGGGGACTCCACCACCCCCCTAGGCAGTCCAGTCCAGTGTTTTATCACCTTTCCGATGAGGAATTTCCTGCTAATGACCAACCTGAACCTCCACTGGAGCATCTTGAGACTATAAGGGGTTCACTCAAAGGGTTTTTATGGCCCATTTCACCCTTACATACAGATAAAGGGCACTGACATTGAGGATTCAGAAGTTAACCTGCTGGGAGATAAGGTTCAAAGGGAAAGCTGAGAAAATCCCTACTCCTGGCTCCCACCCCAACACTGGAAAAGCTTTTCTCTCCTTCAGTAAAATTTTAAAACTGAGTGTACACAGGGACAGCCTGACACTGTCCCATCAGGCACAAGAGACCCCATCTGAGATCTGCTTAATTCAGTACCTCCAACAGCAATCGGCAGCAGGTCTAGAAATCAAGGTCAGACCCACACCAGTGTGGTACCATTTCCTCCCCAGGACACTTCCCAGTCTTCAGCACTGACTGCTTCTACCCAGGGATCTTCATACCTTCCTTCCACCAGTTTATCCAGTCACCTCCCTGATCCATGTCAGTTTTTAAGCATCCTACAGAAAGTTGCAGCACAGCTTCCCAGAGAAGCTGTGGCTGCCCCTGGATCCCTGCAAGTGTCCAAGGCCAGGCTGGACAGGGCTTGGAGCACCCTGGGCTAGTGGAAGGTGTCCTTGCCCACGGCAGGGTTTGGAACAAGTTGGTTTTTAAGTCCCTTCCAACTCAAACCATTCTGTGGTTCTGTGATTAACACGAGGTGGAAACTCTTACAAACACTGACAGTACACAGGGGGAGGATGTGCTACCAGGACAGCACCATCAACGTCCAAAATTCTGATCCCCAGAGCTCACAAAACTCCTCTGAGCCCTCTCCCCAGAGCTTTTACAGGGCTAACACACACCACAGTGAACAAGTGCTGCCATGCAACTCTCAGGGATTCAAACTGGGCTCCTCATCAGAGGCTCTGCGGGCAGCGAAGCAGCAGAACTGGTTTGGAAAGGAGAAAAGGAAAGAAAACACAGATGACTCTGATAACATGTCTAATTAATAAAGCATAAACGAGACGGGCTGGTTCAGGCTGCGCGTCCCATCTGCTCTGCCTTCAGTCAGGATGGTTCCCATCCCCAAAAGCACAGGTTTCCATGCAGATATTCCCACATGCTGACAAGACAGGGATGTGCCTTCAGCACCCCAGCACAAAAGCTCTGCTCTGGCATTCCTGCACATCCCTGAGCTCTTTTTTTTTTTTAGGAAAGAGGGACGAACAAAATAAAATAAAAAATACGAATGTCCAGCATGCAAAGCATGGTTTGGAACACCAAGGCCATATCCCAGAGACCAAACACTAGAGTTTGGTATGAGTTTGCCATAACTTCATGGTCATCAGTCCTCATGACCTAACCTACCAATAAAGCTTTACCCCAAAACAGTCATTATGTTTTGTTCTGCTCTGCTTTAAGCAACTCTGCAATCAAGTTGTTTGAATTTCTACAGTGTAAATGCTGATTTATAAAGATTTATTTGAGGGCCTGACAGCTCCCTAAGGCCAGCAGCTAGAATTATGATTCTAGAAGCTGAGGTTTGGACAAGGTCTTGATCTCTGCATCTTTCTGGTCCTCCTTTTGAAAAAAATAAGCAGAGAAGACACACACAGTAGAGTTCCAGTAGTGGGAAACATCCAGATACTCTCACAAATGTGCATCCAGGCCCTAAAAGCTTCAACAAAAGAAAAAAAAGAGAGAAACAAAAGGGAGCAACAGGAAACTGGTGGTCAAACAGTGCTGATAGTCCTGGTGCTTGCTGAGGACAGGCTGACTCATTCTCCCCAGTTAAAAACCCAAACAACACCAACACCAGCCAGCCTGCTGGAGGTGGGAGTTCATGGTTTTTTCAGGTTTCATTGCTATGGGTGGATTGAATGAAAATGGAAACCTTTCAGGGAGGGTAAATCCTTCAGAGGCAGAGAGGAAGGTACAGTCAGTTCTGGAGAAGCTTCTCCTGTATCAATTCATTCATGGCCACACCAGCTGCTGGCACCTGCTCCTGAAAAACCAGCAAGAATCAGGTTCTGAAAAGATAATCTGTTCTATTCTTTTTCAAAAAATGGGGCTGAATGAGCAACATTCTGTTGGGAAAGTCCACACCACACCTCTGATGACACAGAAGAAAGAAACCAGTCCGGCACTCTAGCCAGCCAAAGGGGGAACACAAAGGCTTTATTAGAGGAAAACCTTGAGGAACTTGGATGCAAACAAGCTCACCTCCACCTCGGATGCCAAGATACTACCACTGCCTTCATACTCAGGTGCTGTGAACATCATAAAGGTCTGACCTGCACTTGAGGAAGGACCAGGGAGGATGTGCCACGGCAGAAGCAACCCTCGCCCAAGCCACTGGGCTCCAAATGTGATTTTCTTCCACACTGCTACATCCAACCCCTGTAGCTTGCTCCAGCCCAGCTCCCGTCCCCACACCCCTCAAAATCCAACAGCAACAAACAGTGGGGAGCTGCTGCTTGTAAATCAGTTGCCACATCGAGGACGGTCACATATCGCAATGTCAGAGGAACAACAACGCGGCGATGGCGAAACCCTACGGCAGAGATTTGTTCTCCAGACTCAGAACTAAATGCAGACAACTCATGCGGGTGGTTGGAACTTCATCCTAAGAAAGCCAACCAACACAGGAAGCCTTAGCTGTGCTGGAATAGTCAAGATTTAAGGCAAACTACTTAAAAGCAAGCAGCTCTTCTCAGGAAATGGACAATGAGTTGCTGGCAGCATCCTGGAAGCCTTTCCTCTGACAAAGAGCTGGTTACTGAGGAATGGAGTTAACTCAGGTGCAGGCACAAAATAAAAGGCTGAAGTTGAACTGGAACTTGCTGACTAAGCTGAGCTGGGCTGGGGGGGCAGGGGAGATCCGGGCAGCAGCCGGTGCTCTGGAATAGGCATGGAAACAAGTTTCCACGGGAGCCTGTTGCTCTAAAGTCAGCTGTATGAGATCATCTTGTCCCCTTGAGTATGCTGTTTCCTAATATTTTGCCCAGACCAATCACAAATGTCAGGAGCAGTGGTTGGGTCTGTTGGTTTGGATTTTTTTTTTTTGGATTACCTTGAGTCCCCACAGAGCCTGTAGAGGATGAGAACTGTAGACTCTGTTCTGTCTTTCACATTACAAATGCAATTACCTCTGCAGTCTGATTGCAGTGTGTCCTGTCAGAGTGATTCTACAAGAGGCTGGAAGAACAGCTTGCCTTTCAAAGGGAGTTACGAACATTCCTGCGAGTCCTTCCGTGCCCTGTGGTCACGTGCTGGTGAAATTTAAGAAAAGCATGTGCAGTCCCAAGGGAAGAGCATCCCTTGGAGAAAGCTGTTCTTACAGCCTTCAAAAAAGGATGTGATGAAATGCCCTTGTAAAGTACAAAATTTCCTGGGCAAAAATCCGATTCTTCTCGCTTTTCAATCCTCTTCCCCAGATAATGAAGAAAAAATGTCACTGAAAGATGATTTTGAGATGGAAGGGACAGTTTGGAGATAGACAGGCTTGTCCTACCTGAGAGATGTGGGACTGAGCAAAGCAGAGATAACATGAAGATCAGTTGGACTCCTCTTTCTAAAGGCAGCAAGCATCTTGGATTTGTCTCTTGGACAACTGCAAGTGGAAATTAGCACTACAAGCTAGAAACATCTGGAGATAGGGTGTTAAACAAGACAGTGTTGGTGGGCCACATCTGCTTCCCACATTTTCCTTTCAGCCTAACCAGAGGCAGGAGTCAGACACGCAGGGCACCCAACAGAGCTGGGAATTCTGTGCTGGATGATCCCACAGGCCACTGCCACCAGGTGAGAGCTCCCTTTTCCTCACTTCCCACCCCAAACACCCCAGAACCAGCTGTGCCAGGCTCTGTGTCAGCCCCAGTGGGACACAGCTCGTTTGCCAAGCTGCCAAAACGCTGGCCTGGCCAGGGTGCTGTGCCAGAGCATGCCAAGGTAAGCAAGCTGAGCTGCCTTACTCACCACCAGACGTGGTCCAACACGTGCAGAAAGGAGAGATCAGACAAAGAAACTCTCCAAAACAACACCAGCTCCATCTTACATCAGCTCACCCCTGCCATGAAACAACTCATCCGCTCACTGCACCTTCATTTCCTTTTGGCACTGGGGCAGCAGCACTCCCTGCTCAGCCAGGGACTGATGGAGGGGCCAGTGCTGCTGCACCAGGGCCACAGAGAACACCCAATTTGGACAAGACAGGGCTTGACCCCCCAATTATTAAGCAGGAAGTGGGAATATTTAGTGCAGATGTTAATGGTGAAAGAAGCACAGCTGTCGCTAAGGTGAAAGGAGGGTTGGAAGACAGGATTGAAAGAGAGTTTGGATTGGATATTAGGCAGAAATTGTTCCCTGTGAAGGTGGTGAGGCACTGGCACAGGTTGTCCAGGCTGTCCCATCCCTGGAAGTGTTCAAGGTCAAGCAGAATGGAAAGGTCAATGGAGCAATCTGGTCTAGTGGAAGGTGTCCCTGCTCATGGCAGGGGGTTGGAATGGGATGGTCTTTAAAGGTCCCTTCAACCCAAACCATTCAGTCATTCTGTGACTAAACCACTGAGTTCAGCTCACAGCATTTGAAATCAAAGATCACAAGGTTTTGCAGATTATTATTAAACATGGAAGTCCCTGCAGGATTCTAGGAAAAAATTAAAGTGTTGCTTCCTCAGCTGCCCATTACCTAAAGTGGCCTGAATGAGCCCCATTTCTGAGGGAATAAATCCCTTTTGGACCAAGCAATAGAGAACTTGAGTAGGAAGTGGCCAGCATCCTTAGGCACATCAGACCTGTTCTCCAAGCAAGAGACTTCAGGCTTAGGGCATTTCAAAAGCCAGCATTTCTCAACAAGTGTGGAAGCACTGACTCCTCCTTTCATTTCCCATCTATCCCCTTTCCCCTAGGGACAGCAGGCAGACTGGTGTGACACAATGGGAATAACCCCAGTCCCTCACCAGGCACCAAATCTCTGAGGAAGGCAGGCTTTGATAAATGGGAGGAGAGTGGCAAGTGAAGGAAAGTTCATGGAAGAGAGCTCGCAGAAGGCAGGAATATTAAAGAGTTTCAACTCTGCAGCCAGGAAACACTTAACAAACAGGCATCTTTGCACTCAAAGCTACTAAAAAACAACCCTACCCAGAGGAAAGAAAAATAACAGATGTGAGAATTAAGTGGGCAAGTGTTTGGTGTTAGTGTGATTTTGTCCACAAAGACCATTTAGGGGACAGGTTTTCAAAAGCAGAGGATGTTTGTGGCTTTAAGGCCAGGTTGGATGGGACTTGGAGCAATCTGGTCTAGTGGAAGGTGTCCCTGCTGGTTGGAATAGTTGGTCTTTAAGGTCTTTCCAACCCAAACCATTCCATGAACAGCAGCAACACTTGGGAGCCCTCTGGCACAAAGCTTCTGAGGTGCCTGTTCAACATCGCTGGGCTCTGACAAAATTCAGTACAAACAAGAAGGTTTTTCTCAAGTCAGCATCTTTTTGTTGCTTCCAAAATTGAGACCTGCACGAGCTCAGTGTCTCCATCTGGCACATGTGCAGTGCTGGAGCTCAGGATGCTGCAATTCTCGGTGCCAGGGCACGGGGGGAGAAAGGAGGGTTTGGCAGCTGGAGGCCAAGAGGGAAGGAAGAGATAATCCAAAAAATAAGTAATGAGTTTAGCTCAAGAATAGGATGGACCAAAATTGCTCCCAAAAATAAATTCAAGTGGTTCTTAGGAGCAAGAACAGATTTAACCACCACATTCATTTTCAGTTCCTCTCCCCCAAACCAGCATTCCCAGTGTTTCCCAGGCCTCTTGTTTCTCTCTGGAGGTAGATCCAAGGAGCTCTGCAACCAGGGCATAGCTCAGAGCAGATATCTGGGGTCAGATCCAGGATGGAAATGACTGAGAATGTCTGAAGGGAGAATGTAGTTCAAATGCTTTGAAAGGTTTGGAGTGTTTTATTCAATGTTTTGACTGTTTCAAAGTAAAATCAGGGCCCAGCTTCTAAAATATATATGAAGTAAAACCATCAGCAATGAGAAAAAATTGTTCTAATGTAACATCCAACACCACAGTTTGACAGGGTCATTTGGAACTGCACATCAAGTGACCACAGGCAAATTGGGATAGCCAGAGATGCTTCAGACCTGGCTGAAGGGCCACAAGAGGGTCATTGCAAGAGCTTCCTACAGGAAGGACACAAAATTCCATCCTGTCTTTGGCAAAAACCACTGTTACCTAAGAGCTGGCCCATGGATGGAACTTGGTAGCCCAAGTCCAAAGGTGGGTTTGTGCCACAGCACCTGCCAGAGGCCTCGCAGCCTCCCAGGGCTTGACACAGGATTGCTTCTCCAAAAAACCCACCAAAATTTATGAATCCAGTGGCTGAACTCTGAATCTCCCCAGGGCAGAGCCTGCAGGACCTTAAATAAGGATTTCAGTCAGGACAGGGAGAGAGAGCGGCCTGAGCTCTGCATTCCAGGTGCTCCCTTGGGAAGTGTCACAGCATCCCAAAGGAGCTGAGCTGCCATTTGTCACCTCCACAGCAAAACAATCCTCCTGGAAATGCCCTGTGCCAACAGCCCAGTCCTACCAGAGAAGACAAAGCTCAGGAAATGCTTGAAGAGGTCAGCAACAATTCCTGTAAGAGGCAAAATGGAAAAAAAAAAAAAAGGTGGAAGTGGCAATGCTGTTCCTACCCCTGGGCTTGGGATCTGATGGCAGGGCTGGGAGCCTGTCTGAAATCCCATTCTGGAGGGGGACATGGAATGCACTGCCATGACCATCCAAGGGGCTGGAAGCAGCTGAAGTGGCACAGAAAGTGTTGGATGTGGGATTGGACCAGTCCCAGCCATGATGAGCGTGGCAGAGGTGACCTTTCCATGCTGGATTGAAAAGCCTGGAATAACAGCATGCACCTATGGAAGCTGTAACTGCACTACCCCCCATCCTTCATTAGTTAATTACTGACATTTCTGCAACTCCACTGCCTTAATGAAGCAGCAGGGGAGGGAGAATTCAATATTAAATATAAAGAAGTGATCTCAGCTGGGCAGGGATACCTTCTCTGGCACAGCTGGGTGGAATTTCAGGGCTTCAGGAGCTCAAACTCCTTTAAATCCATGCCACTTTTCTTGGCCTGTGGGGCACTGAACAGCCTAAAATGAAATCCCCCTGCACACACACAACATCATGAGTTCCCTAAGAGGATAAATCCTTAAAAGCTTCAAACCACAATTTTAAAGATTCTCTCCCAAACTGAACCAAATTGTAGCCTGTGAGATTTGCAACCTTCAAACACAGGAGAAGCTGTGGCTGCCCCTGGATCCCTGGAAGTGTCCAAGGCCTGGCTGGACACAGCTTGGAGCACCCTGGGATAGTGGAAGGTGTCCCTGCCCATGGCAGGGGCTGGAGCCAGATGGTCTTTAGGATCCCTTCCAACCTAAACTATTCCATGATTCAACAATTTTATGGAGCCCTGGTATTCTGGGCAGCAAAAGGCAGGAACTTGTTTTGTGCAGCAGAGACAGTTTAAACTGATTAAACTCCAAGACTGGTGTTCTAGTCTGCTGTCATGCCACCTCCAGTGAAGCCACAGCCACCAAGCCAGACCCCACCTCTCAAGGACCTCTTTCCACAGCAGCTTAACACACTCATCTCCAAAGATCCCACACTGGGAAATCTGAATCCATCCTACAAAAACAAAACCACTCCAAATAACCCATGCCAAAGCAGCTGAGCGAGTATTGAGCAACTGCGAAGTTCCTGGCTTCCTAAAGACACTCATGATCTTGCAGTAACTTCAAAAAATCCCAGTGAATGGGTCAATTCCTGGGTTTGGATGTGGGGGAGCTCAGTTTTCCCAGCACTGCTGAGGCTGCCTGGCTGTCCAGGAGCCCTGGCTGAAGTTTCCAGGCAGTTACCATCAGAACTGGCGTGGCTCATCCCTGAAGCACTTTTTCCCCTCAGGACTTTCCACCTCTCCCATCCACTTGTGCACAGAGTTCCTCGTTCTCTGTCCACCAACAAGAGCAACTGTCAGAGGACAAATTCAGTTTTTCAGCCCTGAAGTTCAAAAGAGGGGTTTGTTCAGTGGCTGGGCTTCCTGGCTTTGCTCCAGGGGGTTGGAGAGGGAATGGGATGTTTTTGGAGACCCTAACTGCACATGGTGTAATTCCCCAGTGGAAGGCAGGCTCCAAGCTCTGCCAGCATCTTGCCTCAAATTCCTCTTGCACTTGGGACTGAACCATTTTCAAAAATGATAAGCAGAAATGACCTGGGTGATGAGTGAAGGGCTTTGTTCAAGTTTTCAGAGAACAAGAGCCATAAATCTTCTACCAGCTACTGAGCTTGTGTCCCACAGGAGCCAATAAATGTGGATCTGCAGGACACTGAGCACCCTCAGACCCCCTTGATAAGGGCAATGGAGCTGGGGAAGGGTCTGGAGCTGCAGGAGAGGCTCAGGAAGCTGGGAAAGGGGCTCAGGCTGGAGAAAAGGAGGCTCAGGGGGGACCTTGTGGCTCTGCACAGCTCCTGACAGGAGGGGACAGCTGGGGGGGTTGGGATCTGCTCCCAGGGAACAGGGACAGGAGGAGAGGGAACGGCCTCAGGCTGGGCCAGGGGAGGTCTAGATTGGATATTTGGGAAAATTTCTTCATGGAAAGGGTAGTCAGGCATTGGCACAGCTGTCCAGGGCAGTGTTGGAGTCTCCATCCCTGGAGGGATTTAAAAGTCATGTGGATGTGGCACTTGGGGACATGGTCAGTGGTGGCCTTGGCAGTGCTGAGGGAATGGTTGGACTCAATGATCCTCGAGGGCTTTTCCAACCCAAACAATTCCATGATTCTATGATACACATGGGAATGCAGACCAAGCAGCACCTGGCAAGATCAAGTGGTCCAATAAACACTGACTTAAAGCTCCACCTAAAACACCCTCTCTGCTGGGCAGAGGGGCCCTGCAGGAAATACAGCAACTTTGGAAAGAGAAAAGAGCTTGCAGGGAATGATGCTGGGGCTGCAGCCCCTCCGTGGACAAAGCACCACCCTCGCAGCACGTGCCTGCTGTGGAACCTGCAGCAGCATCTGATGCTCCATCCCATGCTGCTCACTCAGCTGTGCCTCAGAGGAAACAGGGACAGAGGGCTCCCAGGTTCCCCTTTTCTGGCTGCAAACAGGATGAGCTCCAGCTGAGGATGTATCCTTTTAAAGCAGCTCCCTGAATTTCACAATTTATCTTCAAGTTTCTACAAGAAGAGGGCAACATATGGGAAGTTACATAAACTCGAACAACCCCCACAGAATATCCTGAGGAGAAAAAAAAGCAAATACCTCTGCACAGGCACAGAAGTTGCTCTAAAACATTTTAAGGAAAGTGAGGAGTAAATCCTTCATTATACCATGGATAAAACCTGGATACAAAGAAGCAGTATCAGGTGCCTCCACAGCCTCCCCTGGGAGGATCAGGAGATGTGTCACCTTAGTGGAACACGGACATGTATCACCAAAAGCTCCCCTGCAGCCCTGGCTCAGGCACATGAGGTCCCACAAGGACCCTCACAACAGCCACCAAGAGGGATGAAGACACTTGGAGACCCTCCAAACCATCCTAAATCCTGATGGATCCAAGGTGGAAAACGCTCAGGCAACCTCCAGGTTTGTCATCCTTTGAGGAGCCTCAGCTGAGGAGGGGATGAGAGAGATGAGGATTCATGATTGCACCTTTTATTTAACTCTCAGGAGAGCAGAGATTCACCTTAGCCCTTCCACAGCTGCTTTTCTCTCTCAGTTAGCCTTTTCCTATTTTACTATCCCTGTTTTTATTTGTATGGATGTTGGATTCTGGAACTGCACAGCCAGAGCTGAAGCACAGCCCCAGTTCAAGCACAAACGGCTGGGCCACAGATTTCACCTCCAAGTACCTGCTGGAGTCAAAAAATAACTCCCACACAACCACTGAAGGCCAAGAAAGGTATAGAAAGATGATAAATGAGTTGGCTGAATACAATTCCCTGGCAGAAGGTTGGAGCCAGGTGGGTTCAGACTCTGCTCCCAGGGAACAGCAACAGGACAGAAGGAAATGGCCTTAAGTTGCACCAGGGGAGGTTTAGATGGGATATAAGGGAAAATTTCTTCATGGAAAGGGTTGTCAAGCACACTAGGTAAGATTAGAAAATAATTGAACCCCTCTAATCCCAGTCTCAGTATCTAAAGACAAGCTGCTGCCACCAAGTCACCAAAGTTGCCACCTGGCATTTTCACCCCGCCACCAGAACGAGGATACAAATTCTACACAGCAACTGGGATTAAAAACATCTATTTGCCTGTAGCCAAATAGGTTTAAAGTCTCCTCAAGAGAAAATCTCGAGGATTATCCATGCTTTCCAATTTATTATTCATTTCTAACTCATCTCTGCTCATCATCATTTAGGGGATGGTATTAGTGTCTGCTATGGAAGGGTATGAAACTGCAGCATTTGGAATGAAGTTGTGCTTCTGAGCCCTCAAGAGTGGCCAGTTTGCAAGAGAGTGAAATCCAGAGGGTCTGAGACACACCATGTGTTCAGCAAAACTGGCAGACACATGTGAATATATTTATTTTCAGGCTTCTCAAACGCATCCACATGAGCTTCGCTTCTGGAACACGAGTGAGATGATTATCTGCTGCTGTGATAAAAACACGATTCAAACGGTAAAGCAGCAGGAAAAGTTTTGCATGCTGGCCTGCCACACAATATCACCAGAAAAATTTATGGTACCTCTCGACCTGCAGGTCGAGAGCCAGGATATTCCTGTGCTGAACGTGGAACGGGAGGCTGCGCTTTCCCAGAGCGCTGCTGGAATCTTTATCAACCACTAAAATGCTTTTTTTAAAAAAAAACCAAAACACCACACACACAAAAAAGCAAATCCTGTTCTTCATATTTCTCCTCTTACTCAGTGAGATTTACTTATTAGAGGGTTCAGCCTTCTAGAAAGCTCTAACAGCATCAGGACTGGGAGATTTGTCCCTTTTTCCTCCTGGTTTGGCTGAGCAGCCAGACCTGAGTTCCTTCCTGGCTTTTTTTGCCACCTATTTCCCTTCTTTGGTTGGTAATTTCTTCCTCCAGCCCTGTTGCTCCAGTCTCTGCTCCAGGGCTGGGTCTGCAGTGGGTATAGCTCTATATATAACTCTATATACAGAGTTTTTTGGGGATGGAGTAAGAGATGCCTGGCTGGAAGCAAGCAGTATTTTGAGCTGGTTGCAATCCCACCAGATTTCCTGCCTGCAAAACCCTCTGTGACATGGACCACACCAGCACTGACTAACACAAATTAGTCCTATCAGCCCTGAGGTTGTGACTGAAGTGTTTGAAATCCCTAGAGATTTCAAACTGACACACTACCTGTAAAAATACAGGTGGAAAGCAAGGGATGGAGCCCACACAATGCCAGGGATTTGAGGATCTGCTGCTTAATTGGCAAGTTCACCACTGTGGCCTGTTGGAATGAGTCCAGAGGAGGCCACCAAGATGATGAGATGGATGGAGCAGCTCTGCTGGAAGGAAAGAGACAGAACTGGGATTGCTCAGCCTGGAGAGGAGAAGGCTTTGGGATGACCTAACTGGGACCTTCCAGGACCTGGAGGGAGCCTGTAGGAAATATAAAAAGAGACTGGAGCAACAGGAGAAGGGGGAATGGCTTCACACTGAGAGAGAGCAGGTTTAGATTAGATATTAGAAAGAAATTGTTCTCTGTGAGGGTGGGCAGGCCCTGGCACAGGGTGTCCAGAGCAGCTGTGGCTGCCCCTGGATCCCTGGCAGTGCCCAAGGCCAGGCTGGACAGAGCTTGGAGCAGCCTGGGACAGTGGAAAGTGTCCCAGCACATGGCAGGGGGGTGGAAAGAGATGAACTTCAAGACCCCTTCCAACCAAACCATCCTGTGATTCTGTGATTCCATTATCAGTGCTCCCAGAGGACAAGTGAGGATGGCTGGGTGTCAGTTTTGGGGAGAACCTCTACAAATTCTCTTTTGGGCAGATGATCTCCAACTTCCCGGGGAAGAGCACTTGAGCACAGACCCAGGGAGACATCCTGCCCTCAGCAGCCACACCAGGAATTGCTGCTCTCCTCAGCCCTGGAGCAAGGTCAGCACTGCTGGGGTGGAGCCCAAAGCCAGCTAACCCCCTGGGGTTTAGATCGTCAGAACAATCAGAGATTATTTCGAAACATCAGGCGTGATATGGGAGGACAGTCATGCCAGGGGGGCTGGTTCAGCCCCAGAGCAATCCAGTGCTGATTGATTCACTGCTCATGCCTGCATCCAGCCTTCCTCTCACCTATTACTTAATACACAAAACCTACAAGCTCCAACAGGCCAAACCCTGTTTTTTAGACAGGTATGCTGCTGCAGCACCTCCACAATGAGCCTACAACACACCTTTACTGGTGGAGTTTGGAGTGCCAAGAAGTGTCTTGGACCCCCAATTTATGAATCCAGGTCTTAAAACTCCCTGTCTAAGCAGCATCAATCAGCCAAGGTGTCTGGTGGTCAGGTATCAAGCCAGTGAAATCCCATTTTCTACCAGCTGGGATTTCCAAGCTGGACATTTCCCATTTCCACTGCCTCCAGAACTCATCCTGAAGACATGTTCATGGCCTCAGTGCTCACAAACCCATCAGCAAACTCCAAATCCCCCAGAGCCAAGAAAGGCAGCTGGGAGATGGGCAGGGGAGAGGCAGCTTCCCACTGGAATTCATCTCGTGCTTCCTGGGTAAACCAGGAAGGATGCCCTGCACCTCCCCTTCTTCAGACATGCAGGGATTTGGGGCAGGGAAGGGATTTGGCTGGGTTCCCTTCCCTCCACAAAGGAAGGCAGAGCAGGGATGTCTTCCTGGAAGGACCAGAAAATAGCAGAGGATCGAGTCAGACTGCGGGGCAGGATGAGGAAGTCCTCGTTATGGCAATAAAAAGGTCTCAAGTACTTGGCTGGGGTGCCAGGAATCCACCAACAGGCCAGGCTGGCTCAGAAGCAGCTTTTCACATCAGTGCAGTGAGAACATTTCTGTTTATTTGTTCCTCAGCGTCAGCCAAGAAGGAAGGAGGTGCTGCTCCGTCCCTCCCCTCACCACGCTTGTCCTCAGCTCCCTGTAACAGCAGAAAGCTTAAAATTGGTGACACCTCCACCTCCTGCTCCCTCTTACCAGCCTGGAATGTTTGGTCTCACGGACAGGTTTTAATTTTGCCTCAGAGGAGGGATGGCACGACCTGACTCACGTGGGAAAGGCAGAGGTTACGCTCTCGTCTGCTCCTCTGAAGTCAGAGAACTCTTGTTTTCCATCCCAAGCCCAAATTAGTGCTAATTATTCCATGCAAAATGGAGTTGCTTCAACAGGAAGGAATTAGGACAACAAATTATTCTGGAATAAAGAGTCGCTGCTGCCTAAGCAAGTGATCTGTTTGTTTGCACAGAGAATAAAAGGAGCATTCTCAAGGCCAGGTTGGACAGGGCTTGGGGCAACCTGGGCTAGTGAGAGGCGTCCCTGCCTGTAGCAAGGGGTTGGAAGGAGATGAGTTTTAAGGTCCCTTCCAACCCAAACCATTCTCTGATTCTCTAATTCTTCCACAGAAGAATCAGAAATTAGAATTTGGGGAAAAAACAGTAGTCCCAATTTTAAAAATAGTAGACACCAAGTAGACACCAAGGTGTTCTGCATGACCAATATGCCAAAACCCAAGCCACACTCATGTGTTTTGACTGCCACCATCAAAACTGCAGCTGCCATGAACACAGGGGTACCACACAAGCAACCACAGCACGGCGGGTTTGAAAGCTGTGGCTGATGCTTCCAGCCAGGAGAGCTCTGATTTGGGGCAGGGAGGGAGGGAGGTGCAGGCACACACCCTCCTGCAGCCCAAAGGAGGGTTTTCCCTCCATGGAGACACAACCCTCAAACCTGCAGGACATGTGGCTGTGGAGATGCATTATTTGAATGCCCTGGCACAGATTTGTGGAATCACAGCATGGTTTGGGTTGGGAGGGACCTTAAAGCTCATCTCATTGCAACCCCCAGCCATGGCAATGGGTACCTTCCACTAGGCCAAGCCCTGTCCAGCCTGGCCTTGAACATTTCCAGGGATGGAGCAGCCACAGTTTCTCTGGGCAACCTGTGCCAGGGCCTCACCACCTTCACAGGCAAAAATTTCTTTCTGATATCCTGTCTAGCCCACCCTCTGGCAGTGGGAAGCCATTCCCTGTGTCCAGTCCCTCTATCCCTTGTCCCCAGTCCCTCTCCAGGTCTCCTGGAGCCCCTTTAGGCCCTGGAAGGGGCTCTGAGCTCTCTCTGGAGCCTTCTCCAGGTGAGCACCCCCAGCTCTCCCAGCCTGGCTCCAGAGTAGAGGGGCTCCAGCCCTTGGAGCACCTTTATTGCTTCTTCTGGAGTCACTTTAAGTCCTTGTTGTGCTGAGAACCCCATCCTTGAACACAGTACTCCTCACCATCACCTCCTCCCTGCACAAACACAGCAATCCCCTTCCCAGAGGGGCAGCCCCCACCTTGCTGTACTACAAAACAACTCATGCTGCAGGAAAATAACATGTAAGGCAACATGGAGCAGCTGTGGAAAGCAACATGGGGAGTTCTAGGACTATGGTGGGAGCCTGGAGATGACATGAAAAGCACCCTAAAGGGGTTAGACAGACAAAAGAATGAATGAGCTGCCTCTTCACTAGTGCCTGGGCAGATGTATGTGACAGTGACAATGTCCATGGTTCCCACCACATGTTTCCCACAAGGTTTGACCACAAGGAAAAGTTTCAAGTGCTGACAGGTACCACTGCTGACAGTCCAGCCACGTGAGCTGCATCAGAGAAAAAGGGTTTCCAGAGCATTTGGGAGTTTAATGAGCAGCAAACACTCGTGATGAAAGCCACTCTACCCACTTACAAAAACTGGAGACATCAAGAAGAACAGGATTGCACCAGCCTCCAGCAATACCCAGGACCAGCTGCTCCAGAGGAAGATGCAAGAAATCATTCTGGACAGCTCAGGAATCACTTGCTTATCACTAAATCTCTTCCTAAGCCCTTCAGATAGTGATTAAGCACAATGGTTCATACCCTATGAATTAAATATTAATCCTCCCTAATGTGACTTCGGATAACCGCACGCCCCGCTCCTTTTCCACCCCAAACCACATAAACACGACATACAAAACCCAGCAGCATTCTGTGATCCAGCCAGAGCCTCCCTGGGCTCTGAGCCTTGAAGGAAACCAGCTGGATCCCACTGAAATCAGGGGGGAAAGAGTTAAGGGCAGGAGATGAATCAGCCAGTGCTCCAAACGCGGACATTTCCTACCTCTCTGCTCAAGTGTCTCTTCCTGTCCGCAGGCTTTGGGGATGCTTACGGACCTGCTCGCCTTCAAATGACTTCCACCATGAGAGGAAAGCCTGGGGATTTGTTTTATTTCCAGAGGAAAATGCAATTTGTGAATGAGCCCAGAGAGCAGCCGCCAGGGATGACCGACCTCCTGCCCTGAATCCCAGAGTCACACCAGGAGGGGAGGACCAGGCAGCAGCTGGAGCCTCTCCTGACCCTATGGAAGCACTACAGGTGCTCTGCTCCACAGAAAATATCCCATCTCACACTACCCAGTGTTTTCAGGCATCACACAGACCCCAACAGTGATCACACAGCCTCTGGATTGGGATCTACCACCCTGCTGGAAACACAGAGGGCTGGAGCAGAACAGATGTAGGCTGGCAGCAGGAGGAGACAGGGAGAGGAGGAATTCAAGCCATTCATCCATGAGGATGTTGATGTTGGACATGGACCAGTGTCACGGAGCAGCAGAGAGATGCAGTTATTTGTGAGGGATGTTTCAGGAAGGCAGGGCTGTGTCTCCTTAGTCTGGGAACAACACAGCAGCACCAGCACCCTGGAAATGGGAAATATCTATTCCAGCACCTTTCACCATTCTGCTTTCACAGAATCCCAGAGTCATTCAGGTTAGAAAAGACCTCCAAGATCATCACAAGTCCAACCTGTAACCAATCCCCACCTTGTCACCAGAGCAGAGCACTGAGTGCCACATTCAGCTGCTCCTTGGACACCTCCAGGGATGATGACTCCACCACCTTCAGCCAGCTGTAACCAACCAGTTGCTTTAACCAACTGTTTTAATAAAGATCAGGCAAAAAAACCTGCAGCTCCCCATAGGCACTCCCCCAGGAAGCTCTCCAACAGGGATGGAAAGAGACACGTGGAATGGGAAGGTGGCAGTGCCCACTTTCTGCCCAGCACAAAGACCGAGTCTCTGTCTCCCCAGCACCCCCAGGTCCTAGGGGATTTGGGGTCCTTGTTCCCCAAAAAGCATCCTGCCTCTTCACCTGGCCACAGCAGAAGCCATCAGAGAGCTGGCAGTGCCATGACCATCCCTGTGATCCCATTCCTCCTCCCAGAGCTCCACATCAAGCCTGTTTCCCAAGCTCTCTGGGAATAACAGCACGAGTTTGTATCTGATGCTTGACAGAGACAGACAAATCCTCCCTGCAAACCTGACTGCAGCCCCCCCCCAGGCACATCCTTCCCCTCCCTGCCACCGGCTGCTGCAGCAACAGGAATTAAAATAAAGATGAAAAACTCCTGTTGGGGCCGCAGTTTTATTTCCTGTCGTTTCTAGAACTCCTTGTACAGGAGTAAAAAAAAAAAATCCTTAAATATTTCCAAGCATCCTGCATGCTGGCAGCAAGCTCCCCCCAGCCACGGGCAGGCAGAGAAGGGATGACTAATTTTTTTTTTAGCATAAGACGCTGGGAGAGCGTCCTGTGAACAAGCTCAGTAAATTCCTGAGGCTCCCGGCAAGGACTCCACCACTCCTTGCGAAACTTCCCAGCTGGAATTGAAAAGGCAGAAAACATCAGTTTTCTCTCCCTCGACAAACAGAGCTTGGGATTCCTTTCACGACAGTATTTGGATTTTTAATGTCAGTCCATATTTAGCAGGAGGGAAAAAAAGCCTCCCTTCCTTCCTGTCACATTTTCCACCCTCGATGACATCCAAGATCAGAAACAAGCAAGCGCTGGCCCGGGAGGGAGGATGCAGCTACCCGAGCGTGGGAGAGCTTGGAGAGGGGCAGCAGGGACATTCCCATTTGGGATTCCCGTTTCAGGGGACACACCCTTGGAGGAGTGGAAAGAGCCAGTGAGAAGGGGACAGAGCCCTGGAGGAAGGGACAGAGCCCTGGAGGAAGGGACAGAGTCCCCGGAGCCCGGGTGTCCCTTCCAGCGCTCCAGCCTGGAGCATCTCCCAGAGGGATGGCCCAGAGAGCAGCCAGGCCACAAGCCCCCAAGCTGGGATATTGGTCCCAAAAATGCCTTTGGCCACCTGGATCTGCCAAGGAGGGCCTGGTCCGACTGTGGGTCAGGAGGGTTCCTCACTGAGCCTGAGTGGTGGAGGTGTCCAGGGAGCCCGGCCATCCTGCAGCAGGGCAGTGGTGGGTGGTGGCAGGAGGTCGTGGCCATGGTGGCCCTGCCCTGCAGATGTTTTCTGGGTCTTGGAGGGGTGTCCTCAGCTTGGACCCCCGTGGATTGCTGCAGACCCACAGGTGGAAGTTCACAGAATCATGGAATGGTTTGGGTTGGAAAAGGATCTTAAAGCTCATCTTGTTCCATCCCCTGCCATGGGCAGGGACACCTTCCACTGGCCCAGGCTGCTCTAAGCCCCATCCAGCCTGGCATTGAAAACTTCCAAGGATCCAGGGGCAGTCACAGCTTCTCTGAGCAACCTGTGCCAGGGCCTCCCCACCCTCACATGGAAGATTTTCTTCCTAACATCTAATCTAACCATACTCTCTTTCAGTGTCAGGCTATTCCCTCTTACCCTGTCACCCCAGGCCCTTGTAAAAAGTCTCTCCATTTTTCTTGCGGGCTCTCTTCAAGTACTGAGAGATCCCCATTAGGTCTCCCGGATCCTTCTCTCCTCCAGGCTGGACAATCCCAATTTCCCCAGCCTTTCCCCGCAGGAGAGGTGCTGCATCCCCATCAACTTGCCGGCCTCCTCTGGCCTCGCTCCAAGGGATCAAATCCAAGAGCCCCAGCCCGCGATCGCTTTCAGAAATCACTATTCCCACTAACAGACACCCCCGCAAACACCAAACCCCAAGTTCAGCGCAGACAGGGCGGGGGTGCCCCGACTCCACGGGCACGCGTGGGTCGCGCCCGCCGCCCCTCCCATCACCCCCACGCCACCACAACAGCCCCGTGCCCATCCCCGGGGGTCACCTGCCACCCCCTCCCCGCTCACCTGCGGCCGCTGCTCCCTCAGCGCCTCCCGCCCAAACGGCTCCGCTGCGAGGCCGCCTCGGCCGCCCGTAACCATGGACGGCGCAGGCCGGGGGCGTGGCCGGGGCGTGGCCATGGGCGCGGCCATGGGCGTGGCCAGGCGGGCCCCCGGCGCGTGGCGGTGCTGCCCCCTGGTGGCGCGGAGGCGGCACTGCGCCCCCCCCGATCCCGCGCCCCAAAATTCCGCAGTAGGAAATTAATCGATTAACTGTTAATTAGGGAATTAATTGCAAACAAAATGTTTCCGTGGGATACTACGGGAATGCCGGAGAGGGGCTTTTAGGAAGGAGCTGCAGGGGCAGGACAATGAGTAAGGTGTACAAGTTGAAAAATGGGGAATTTATATTGGATATTAGGAGGAATTTTTTTTCTCTGACCATGGAGAGAACAGGAACAGGGAAGCTGTGGATGCCCAAACGCTGGAAGCTTTCAAAGCCAGGTGGGATAAGGCCTTGAGCAACCTGGTCGAATGGGGATTCTCCCTGCCTGTGGCAGGACGGCTTGGAATAATCCTTAAAGCCCCTTCCAAACCTTTAACATTTTGTTATTCTATGATTCTAGGATTCTATTATCTTTATTGTATGATTCTGTGATTCTGTGATAGAAATTACTAAGTGCAACTGAGCGGCTTTTTCTTTTTTTTCTCATGAGGTAAGTTTTGATCACCAAAAATATCTCCTCTTAATTAGAAACAACCCAGAAAAATTATCCCTTTTTATAATTTACAGTGAGAAAAGCTGGCTTCAATTAATTATAATCACAGGATGCTTTGGGTAGGAAGGGAGCTTAAAGACCATCTGCTTTTACCCCCTGCCACGAGCAGGGACAACTTTCCACTATCCCAGGTTGCTCCATCACCTGTGGCCTCGGACACTTCCAGGGATGAGGCTTTTCTGGACAAACCGTGCCAGTGCTCACACGAAAGACCACGTTCCTCATATCCAGGTGGAACTTCCATCACTTTCTGCCTTTTGCCTCTTGTCCCATTGCTGGGCACCACGGAGCAGAGCCTGGTCCATCCTCTTGGCACGCCACTTTTAGATGTTTATACACATTAATGAGGTCCCCTCTCACATGTCTGTTCTCGAGGCTGAACAGGTCCAGTTCCAAGAATCACAGAATACTGAGGGTCAAAGGGACCTCTGGAGATCATCCACGCCAACCCCCTGCCAAGGCAGTGTCACCCAGAGCAGGTGACACAGGAATGTGTCCAGGTGGGTTTGGAATGTCCCCAGAGAGGGAGACTCCAGGGCCTCCCTGGGCGGCTGTTCCAGTGCTCTGCCCCCCTCAACATAAAGAACTTCTTTGTCATATTGGGGTGAAGCTGCTTGTGTTTCAGTTTATGGCCTTTAGTCCTTGTCCTGTCGCTGGGCAGCACTGGAAAGAGTCTGGAACCATCCTGGAGATATTTATACGGATTGGTGAGATAGTCTCTCAGTCTTCTCTTCTCCAGAGTGACCAGGCCCTGCTCCCACAGAGTCTCCAGGCAGGAGGGATGCTCCTGTCCCTCAGCAGAGTCTCCTGGCAGGAGGGATGCCCCTGTCCCTCCGCAGAGTCTCCTGGCAGGAGGGATGCTCCTGTCCCTCAGCAGAGTCTCCTGGCAGGAGGGATGCCCCTGTCCCTCCGCAGAGTCTCCTGGCAGGAGGGATGCTCCTGTCCCTCAGCAGAGTCTCCTGGCAGGAGGGATGCCCCTGTCCCTCCGCAGAGTCTCCTGGCAGGAGGGATGCTCCTGTCCCTCAGCAGAGTCTCCTGGCAGGAGGGATGCCCCTGTCCCTCCGCAGAGTCTCCTGGCAGGAGGGATGCTCCTGTCCCTCAGCAGAGTCTCCTGGCAGGAGGGATGCCCCTGTCCCTCCGCAGAGTCTCCTGGCAGGAGGGATGCTCCTGTCCCTCAGCAGAGTCTCCTGGCAGGAGGGATGCCCCTGTCCCTCCGCAGAGTCTCCTGGCAGGAGGGATGCTCCTGTCCCTCAGCAGAGTCTCCTGGCAGGAGGGATGCCCCTGTCCCTCCGCAGAGTCTCCTGGCAGGAGGGATGCTCCTGTCCCTCAGCAGAGTCTCCTGGCAGGAGGGATGCCCCTGTCCCTCCGCAGAGTCTCCTGGCAGGAGGGATGCTCCTGTCCCTCAGCAGAGTCTCCTGGCAGGAGGGATGCCCCTGTCCCTCCGCAGAGTCTCCTGGCAGGAGGGATGCTCCTGTCCCTCAGCAGAGTCTCCTGGCAGGAGGGATGCCCCTGTCCCTCCGCAGAGTCTCCTGGCAGGAGGGATGCTCCTGTCCCTCAGCAGAGTCTCCTGGCAGGAGGGATGCCCCTGTCCCTCCGCAGAGTCTCCTGGCAGGAGGGATGCTCCTGTCCCTCAGCAGAGTCTCCTGGCAGGAGGGATGCCCCTGTCCCTCCGCAGAGTCTCCTGGCAGGAGGGATGCTCCTGTCCCTCAGCAGAGTCTCCTGGCAGGAGGGATGCCCCTGTCCCTCCGCAGAGTCTCCTGGCAGGAGGGATGCTCCTGTCCCTCAGCAGAGTCTCCTGGCAGGAGGGATGCCCCTGTCCCTCCGCAGAGTCTCCTGGCAGGAGGGATGCTCCTGTCCCTCAGCAGAGTCTCCTGGCAGGAGGGATGCCCCTGTCCCTCCGCAGAGTCTCCTGGCAGGAGGGATGCTCCTGTCCCTCAGCAGAGTCTCCTGGCAGGAGGGATGCCCCTGTCCCTCCGCAGAGTCTCCTGGCAGGAGGGATGCTCCTGTCCCTCAGCAGAGTCTCCTGGCAGGAGGGATGCCCCTGTCCCTTGCAGTCTCCTAGCAGGAGGGATGCTCCTGTCCCTTCACAGTCTCCTGGCAGGAGGGATGCTCCTATCCCTTCACAGTCTCCTAGCAGGAGGGATGCCCCTGTCCCTTCAGTCTCCTTGCAGGAGGGATGCTCCTGTCCCTTCACAGTCTCCTTGCATGAGGGATGCTCCTGTCCCTCAGCAGAGTCTCCTAGCAGGAGGGATGTTCCTGTCCCTCGCAGTCTCCTTGCAGGAGGGTTGCTCCTGTCCCTTCACAGTCTCCTGGCAGGAGGGATGCTCCTGTCCCTCAGCAGAGGGGCAGGAGGGATGCTCCTGTCCCTCAGCAGAGGGGCAGGAGGGATGCTCCTGTCCCTCAGCAGAGGGGCAGGAGGGATGCTCCTGTCCCTCAGCAGAGGGGCAGGAGGGATGCTCCTGTCCCTCAGCAGAGGGGCAGGAGGGATGCTCCTGTCCCTCAGCAGAGGGGCAGGAGGGATGCTCCTGTCCCTCAGCAGAGTCTCCTAGCAGGAGGGATGTTCCTGTCCCTCGCACCCGCGGCCGCGCTCCAGGTCCGCCCTGTCCCCGCTGCCCTGAGGGACCCGGAACCGGACACACCCCCTGTCAATCACTACCTGTCAATCACCCAGACGGGCGTGCTCCACAGCCAATTAGCGGCGGACGCGACGCAGGGGGGGCGGGTCCATAGCGGTGCCGGGCGCGCGGCGGCGGCGGGCGCAGGTGAGGGCCCCTCAGGGGCCGTGAGGGCGGCGGGGAGGGGACACCGGGGCCGCACCGGCCCCCGCGGCCTCCACAGCCCCGGCCGCCACCGCCGGCCGCTTTGCTAGGCGGATCTGCGGGCGGAGAACCTCCCGGAACTCCCCCGGGGGCTGAAGGTCGCGCTGAGGGCGGGGGGGGCCCCCGCCGTGAGGGCGCTCGGAGCCGCGTCGCGGCCTGCGGGCCGCTGTTCCCCGTGGGAAGGAGCCCTGTGCCTTCCCCTTTGGCTTTTCCACTGCTTATGCGGGATTCCCGCCGCGGCCCCTGGCGCTTGTCTTGGCCGTGCCGCCTTTTTTTCCCTGTCGGCTGTCGTGACCCTGCTCCCAGCCCGCCGGCGGAATCCAAAGTAGCGGGGTGGGAATAAACACGGCGTGGGCGATGGGAGAAAGACGCGAGGGTTGTGGAAGTGAAGCTGAGCGTTGAACTTGAACCCAAGCGAATTCTCTGTGCGTGTTTTCCGACAGGATTTCCCCTGTCTCGTCGCAGTGTCTGTGCCCAGGGCACGGTGCCTGCCCGAGCTTCTGGAGACAGGCTGAGGGTCACCAGCAGCCTCTGCTCACCCGGAGTCTCTGTCCCTCCGCAGGTGCTGAGCCAGGATGGGTTTGGCTGAGGACAAAGTGTACACCCATATTACGAGAAACCTCAGGAAGTTCGGGACTATCCGAGTGGCGTCGCTGGCCAATTCCCTGACCTGCCTGGTCGATTCTGACAGAGTAATTTCCTCTTTTCCTGAGCTCTGCCAGGCTCCTTTCCCAATGGCAACATAGAGCTGTCTTACCTCTAAGCCAGACCTTCTCTTAGATACCCTGTGTGTTTTTCCTAGGATGAACTCCTCGCCCGGGAGGAGACACGGGGCAACCAGGCAGCTGTCTTTAGGTTCTATCAGCACCTGAGGTGTCGGAAGGGCTGGGTGCAGGATCTCATCCAGGCACTGCACCAGAACAACGCAGGACACTTGGCTGATGAGCTGCAGGAAGTCTATGATACCTGGCAACTTCGACCTCGTATGTAGCCTCATCCTTCCTGGGTGTGCCCTGTGGTGTGTTGAAGGTGGGGACATGAAGTTGTCTCTGTGCCTGCCTTGGATTCCCATGGTGCTGGAGGTGTCTGTGACTGTCCCAGGGGTGTCCTTCACTGTGGTGAGATGTCTGAGGATGATGGGTCCATGTTTGAAGGTGCTTGGGTTGGTGGTGGGCTGAGGGAGGATGGAAAGATGAACAAAGGGGTGCTGTGGGCTTGGCTGATGTGGGGACAGAGCAGGGACACACACAGGGCAGCCTCAGCCCCCACACTTATCCTCTGCTTCCTCAGTTTTCCCACAGTGATCCACTTGTCTCTTCCAGGTTCCTCAGCTCCTGCTGCTCCCTCCTCCCTTCCCAGTGATGCCCATCCCACTGTCTCCTCCATCAGTGCCCAGACACCATCCTGGGGCCCAAATTCTGCCCCGTTGGCTGGGCAGCCACGCCGAGACCCGGCCACTGGTGACCACCCACCTGTCCTGCCCAGTGCTGCCACCCCCACAAGCACGGACCTGGAGGCCAGACTCCCTGTGCAGGAATCGGTGAGCAGGGCACATGTTGGATGGGGACACAAAGATCCCTTTTGGACCTTTTGATTGGGTATGGGGAGTCTGTGGTGGGGCCAGGCTCCTTCAGGGCCACCCCAAGCAGCCTCTTGCTGCTGATCCCTGCTGCATCTGGAGCTTACAGCTGATATACGGCCGTGTATCTGCTCCCTCTCCTGTCTCCCTCCATGGGGCTGCTTTGCCAGTCCAGGCTTCTCTCCACAACCCCCAACCCTTGGGTGTGTCCCAAGGAGAGACCCCCGATCCCCTTCGTAACCAGCCTCTCGGGGGTCACTGCTCAGGGTTTGGGACACCCCCGTGGTCCCAAACCCCCTCATCCCAGTGATTTAACCCAACTCATTTCCTTCCAGCTCCCCAAAAAACTCCCGGAGCAAGAGACTCCCCGGCCAGTTCCAGCTGGGAGCAAAGTCCCTGGCGGAGCGAGCGGTGGGCACAGCGGAGAGGAGAATCTCTCACGCCCCGCCGGGGCCGTGCCGGTGCCAGCGGGGACACCAGGGGTGGCCGTGCCACCGGCTGTGTCCCCGGAGCAGGGCCGGGACTGGCTGAGCCGCCGGCCGGTGTGCGTGGACAACGGGTTTTTTGGGAACGCCAACCACCTGCACCGCGGCGCGCCCGGCCTGGCCCTGGGCAGGTCTGTTCCATCGAGGGATGCAGGTGCCACTCACAGCCCTGGGCAGCCCAGGAACGAGCCCGAAGAGAGCTCGGATGTCTCCACGGAGTCACTGCCAAGGCTGGAGGGGGCCACTCATGGTGTGGGGCGGCAGCCCCCAAACTCAGTGCCAAAAAAACAGCCCGTGCCAATCTCTGGGCATGGTGAGCCCACGGGCAGCTTCGTGGATGTGCGCAGCCCCCTCTTCACCCGGGAGCAGTTGGATGTGGAGAAGAAGCGGGTCGGGATGCTGCCAGAGCACCCAGGGAGTGGAGGTGGGTTTCCCTCCTGGCAGAACCAGGCAGCCACTAGGGAGCAGGAGGTGCTGCTGAGAGTTTCACTGCAAGAAAGAAACTGGGATGCATGTCCAGAGATGGGAATGGGTCTGGAAGGGCTCTAGAGCATAAGTCTGATGAGGAGCAGCTCAGGAAGCTGGGAGAGCTCAGTCTGGAGAAAGGGAAGTTCAGGGGAGACCTTCTCACTCTCTGCAACTGCTTGATGGGAGGGTGGAGCAAGGTGAGGATTGGGCTCTGCTCCAGGTAACAAGCAACAGGATGAGAGGAAAATTGTTTCATGGGAAGTTTAGGCTGGATAGTGGAGAAAATTTCTTTTTGGAAGAGGTTGTCAAGCACTGTTTGAAAAAGCTGTCTAGGCCAGTGGTAGTCACCATCCCTGGGGGGATTTAGAAGACATTTGGATGTGGCATTTGGGGACATGGGTTAATGGTGGCCTTGGCAGTGCTGGGGAAGTGGTTGGAATAGAATAGAATAGAATATTTCATTTGGAAGGAACCCACAATGGTCGTCTCATCCGTCTGCATTTTAATTTTGTCAGTGGAGCAGCGCTGGGGTGTGAAAGTTCTCCTCCTAGTTTGCAGAGATCTTTGTATGCATGTGGGGGAATTTCAGCATCTTTTACATCCTTCACCTTTGGGCATCATAGAATCAGGATAAAGCCCTGTCCTCCACACCAAGGTCTTGGGGTGGGAAAAAAGACATCCAGCCCTTTCCCCTGTGCCATGTGGGCTCAGCACCTCCTGGCTGGGAGGACATGGAGTTTCAGGAGCCTTAAAAGCCTCTGTTTGCCTTGGTGTTCCCCAGCCCTGCAGCCCACCCTGCATGAGTTACCTGCAGCTGCAGGGAAAGCTCGGGTGCCACAGCAGAGCCAGGGCACTGGGTCCTGCTCCCTGTGCCACCCCCTGAGCTTGGGGACTGTCCTGTCACAGCTTCCTTGAGGAAGAGCAAATCTCACCTTTTAGGCCCCGTGGTTAACACAACACTTTATTTTCTCCGTGACAGGTGCTTCGATGGAAACAACTACCGTGGCTGCTACCCCTGTGCCCAGAGACACGTTCCCATCCCGTGACACCTCTGTGAAGTCTCTTACGCAAGAAAAGAAACTGCCCATTGGGAATACAGCCAGCAGCACCCCCTCTGTGCCAACGAAGGAGAAAGTAGGTGACCTTTCCTCCTGCCACTTGGATTTCGTTCGTGTCCTTGTGCACTCCCCATGTTTAGGTGATTTTCTGTTGCAGTGTCACACTGAGCTGGTGATGAGTTTATTCAGGGATTTTTTTCCGACACTGTGGTGTTCACGTTACCATCCACACGCTGTATGGTCGAGCATGGGAGAAGGGAGCCAAACTCTGTTAGGCTTTGACTCCTTATTTTTCCCCACCTTACTTTGCCAGTCAGTCTCCTGGCTTCCAGGTGCTGTTTTCCACTGCTGTCCTCACTGCCTGCCTCCCTCCTTCACCTCCCTGTTACCTGTGACCCAACCTTGTTGATGCAGGCTGTGCTGAAGCGGGTTTGTGTGGGACCTGTGTGCCCAAGACCAGGCCATTGGGTGCTGCCCTTGACACCCAGCCCCTCTCCTTGTCTCCTAAAGGTGCTCCCGGCCTCGGCAAACCCTGTCCTGGGCACAGCTGTGGTAGGCGGCTCCGAAGGCGTGGCTAGGAGATCAGCTTCCCGGGTGAGCTCTGCCACAAGCATTTGGGTGTCTCACAGTGATGAGGAGAGGGAAGAGGAGCTCAGCAAGCCGGGTGTCCTCATGTCCACCCCTCAGGGCAGCCCAGAGGTGATTGGCAGATGCCCAAGCTCTCGGGAGCCCAGCAACCACCGTTCCACCACCTCCAGCAGCCTTGGCCTCAGCAGCGACCCAGTCCTGGTGAGCAGGGATAGCCTGAGCTCAGGAGCAGCATTGCCCAGAGTCTCCTCAGTTCCTGCAGGGCCCAGAGAAAAGGAGGCGTTTGGAGCAAGAAGAGACTCCTGTCCTGCTCCGAGCTGGGACAGCAGCTCCCTGGACACCCATGAGCTCCGTGTGGATCATCACCCCAGCGTCCAGCTTGGAGCCGGCAATGACGGAGTCAGTCCCCTTGGAAGCTCCGTGAATTCCAGCTCTGGCAGTGGCCGTGACGCTGCCACCAGCTCACCTCAGGCCAGAGTCCCAAAGGGGGACAGCAATGGCCTGTCCCTGCTGTACATCCTTCCGGCCATCGGTGTCATTTCTGCCGTGGCATTCGCTGTGTACGCCCGGCTGCGGAAATAGTGGATGGGACACCACGACCGTGACACAGCCAGGGGGATTCCTCTGGCAGCAGGATTTTGGCCAATGCATTTGAAGCCTGAAGAGTAGCAGGGGGCAGTAGCGGCGTTGTTAAATCTTTTTCTGGAAGGTTCTGCTAGAAGAGGCCTTGGTACATGATGCTGTTGGGTTTGGGTCCATTCCTTCCCATTTCCCAACCATCTTCTTGGCTGTAGCCTTCTCTTTTCCTCCACCCTGGAGGAGAAGATCTCGCTCCAAAATGATCCATTGAGTCAAGAAAGGAAAGCACTCATGGTGATTCTCCCTGTCTTTCTTGTTTGGTCCCAGGAAGCCTCAGGGAAACATGTACTGGATATCCAAAGAGTGACCTCCAGGTTCCTTTGTGCAATGCAGCCAGGAGATGTTGTGCAGATATCTTGTAACAGCTGATTTTCTTGGCTCTGCTCATCTTGGGTTGAAAATGTGCCCAAGGGTGGGTGCAGCAGCCTCCACTGGGCATCTCATGTTCAGTTTGCCTTACTTGGTGTCTCTGGCTCTGCTGCTCCTTCTGGGATTGCTTTGTGTAGTACTGACCCTGGGGATAAACATGAGGGTCAGGAAAGAGCTGCATCTAACCAAGCATTATCAAGGATCAGCCTTATTTCACTCCCTTCAGGCAGGGAAAGGGGTTTCTGTTTTAAGAGGAATGTTTCAGGCAATGCCAACTTCAAGGAGCCTTGGTCCCACAAAAGGTTGTTGGGTGTCTGATTTTTAGGCTGGATTTTTGGAGCTTGGTTGGAAGGGTAGATGGAGTTCTTGCCCTTCCTGTTGCTATGGGGTAGGGGTATAGGAACCTTCTGCCCAGGCTGGGACACAAACAGGATCAGCTGTGACTGCAGGGAGGCCATACCAGAGTCTGAGGTGCTCTGAGCTATGGGGAGACCTTGTAGCACTTTCCAGTGTCTAAAGGGCTTGGAACAGACTGGTGTCCCTGCCCATGGCAGAGGGCTGGGATGAGAGACTTATTAATGGCCCTTCCAACCCCAGCCATTCTGTGATTCTAAAATGCAGTGAAGCAGCAACAGCCTGCAATAATTACATTGCTCCAGGTTGCTCCAAGCCCCATTCAGCTTGGCCTTGAACCCTTCCAGGGATGGGGCAACCACAGCTGCTCTGGACAATCTGTGTCAGTGTTTCACCACCCTTTCAGGGAAGAATTTCTTCCCAGTATCCCATCTATCCCTGCCCTCTGACAGAGGGAAGCCATTCCCCTTTGTGCCGTCTCCAGGTCCTTGTCCAAAGTCCCTCTCCAGCTCTCTTGTAGCCCATTGAGATACTGGAAGCTGCTGGAAGTGTTCTCCAGGCTGAGCACTCCCAACTCACCCAGCCTGGCTCCAGAGCAGAGGGCTCAGTCCTGTGGCCTCCTCTGGACTCATGCCAGCAGCTCCACATCCTTATGTTGGACACAGGTGGGGTCTCACCTGAGCAGAGCAGAGGAGCAGAATCACTTCCCTCATCCCCCTGTGTCCAGTAAGTTACTCATCCTGAATTCCTGCCATCAGCCCAACTTCCCAAAATCTGCTCTTCCTGCTGGCAGGGAGCTCAGCCCTCAGGGCCCTGGCTGCAAAGTGCAGCCATCACACCTGGAGCTTGGCCTGTGGTGGGAAACATCACTCAGCCTTCAATGGCTGCTCCTCCCTCCCAGTAGTTTCCTTCTGCCCAAAAATCCAAGAAGTGCCTCCATAAAACTAAGGACAGCCAAAGATGCCAGAGCGGGGTGTTGACTGTGTTGTGTCAGGGCTGCTTTCCAGAAGAGCTCGAGGTGTTCATCCCTTGCTCAGTGCCTGGTGCTGAAGGAGGAAGGGACTCTCCTTTAAACACACTCAGCCCCCTCTGCCAGGAGAGGGAATGTGGGGCTGCTCTTCCCCTTACAGATAAAATGGTTATCACTCCCTGACAGGAGGCACAGGAAGGGACTTGCCTTCTCCACACTTTCTGTAATTCAGGGCACATCCATGAGATCCCAAACCAGCTGCATCCATACCAAGGCCCTCTTCTCTGATGCTTTACTTGCCTGTGAAATTCTTCCCATGTTTTTCCATACATTTAAGCAACAGCTTGTACACTTTGCCTTTTCATGTCAGATTTCCTTTGTGAAACAGCTGGTTTGTCACCAGCTCAGACTGGGAAAAGCACACGTTCAGATTGCTGCTGTGAAGTGCCAGGACTTTCACAGTTGTTAAGTAGCACTTTAAAGCCTCATCAGCAGGAGATGGTGCAGGAGGGAGCTGTGTCCCAGCACATCTTTTACTAACAGGCTAAAAAGCCTTTTACTAACTATAATAAATTGGTTTGATGCTTCACACTTGACTTGTTGTGATTTGTGGGACAAAGAGCTGGAGGTTGATGCTGCTGTGCCTGGAGGAAATGCTCTGAAGAGCTCTGTTGTCAGTGACACTGAGAGACTGAGGCCATTGGTGCCAGGAAGAGGTGACAGGGTTCAGGGAAGCTTCCAGACCTAATTTTGGAGCAAACATAGGACCTGATCCAGAGGATGCCCACCATAGCAGGTATTCCTGTTGCTGGTATGATGCCCAGGATGAAAAGAGGGAAGATGGTTCTCGAGGCAGCAAAGAGCTAAGCTGCACAAGCCAGGATGTTGTCACCAAAGAGGAGCTGGACTGTTGCAGTACATTCACAGTTGAGACAGCCACAATACACAGAGTGTCACCATGCAATTTCAGAAAGCTTTAAGCATTCACCCATACAGAGTAACACCATGGCACTCCAGAAGGCTGCAAGCATCTGCCCTTCTTGTTCTTTAGCCCAACCTTTTATACCCCTCACGTTCATGTAGTGCAGCTGTGTGCCCTTGTTCCCTGTGTGATTGGTCTGTACACCTCAGCACTGCTTCTCATTACTTTCAATGCTGTTCACCTGCTTTTCACAGCTGTAGCCCACCAGGGATGAGGCTGGCCACAGCCCCACTCCTAATTACCACAAACTGTGGTAATTAGGACAAGTAAGACAAGTTCTGGGAGGAGAAATGCACCAAGCATCTGGAAAGTGTTGCAAACTTGAAGGGTGAAGGAGCTGAGGCTGGAAGAGAAGGGATTGGATGTAGCCAGGTGGACACAGTGCACAGATGTGTGCTGAGCTTGGTACCCACCCAGGCCAGGATGCTGCTTTATTCATTATCCAGGTTTTCTGCTCGAATTCTGTCCTGGGATCCTGCCCAGAAAATGGGCACCTTTTCCATGCTGGGCTGCCTTAGCCACTCTGGGTTCATCTCTGGAGGTGCTGCTCCTCTCTTCTTGTGCCCTGAGCAGCTCTGACCTGCAGAACAGAGGCACCAACATCCTTAAACCACTGTTCACCCCCTGTGTGCTGTTTGGGGACAAACAGGAAGCTTTTGGGAGGGAGCAGCCCTTTCCTGTGCCCTGTCCATGCTCCCAAGGGCTCTGCTCTGTGCCAAAGCTGACACACGAGCTTCCCTCACTTTCTGCTTTCCCGGCTCCAGCTGTTACAGCCCAGGTGTGGCAAACACAGTCAGCAGGGGCTGAAAACACCCAAGACCTTTGGCAGCTCAGCCAGTTCCTTTTTTTATCCAAGTGAAAGCAACGCTGCTCTGAAGGAGATGATTTGTGTTCAGAGAGCTCATCCTTTATCTCCTGTCGCTGCCAACCCCATTTATCCCCTTCCTCTACTCACCCAACAGGATATTAAAATCCACCAACGGAATTTGACCGATCCCTTTGTCCCATTTGCACTCTGGCAGCCAGGATTCAGCAAATTTCCATGGAAAAAATTATCACACCTTTGCGGAATGTTGGTGACTGATCCTTCAGGTATCGAATTAATGCCTGAGGATTGTGGTGAGCTGGGATTACCTCGGGGCATGTGAGGAGCACCCTGGGTCACCGGGGCTTGGTGTGACAGACAACAATTAACATTCCACACGGGAATCTCCACAACGGGAGCTGTCCTGGCATCCCCCAGGCTGGGAATCTGTGTTTGTCTTTTAAATTTTCATCCTGTTGGTTGCTGCTTACACCCCTCTTCATGGTTGCCTCAATTTTTCCACCACCGGGGGTTTTCCTGCTGTATTTGTTGATAAACGTGGGATCACGGATGTATCCACATGGGAATTATGTTGCGATGTAAAGGAGAGCTGGGGATTTTAAGATCTTAGCAGGAAATTCTTCCCTGTGAGGGTGGTGAGGCCCTGGCACAGGGTGCCCAGAGAAGCTGTGGTTGCTCCTGGATCCCTGGAAGTGTCCAGGGCCAGGTTGGATGGGGCTTGGAACACCCTGGGATAGTGAAGGTGTCCCTGCCCACGGCAGGGGATGGAACGAGGTGGTTTTTAAGGTCCGTTCAGGCCCGCCATGGTGGGTTGCAGACCGCCCCACGTCTATATGCATCGTCATCTGCATATGCAAATCATATTCAAATAAGCCCCTCAGCGCGCCCCAGCCCAGCCGAGCCTACTGCGGTTCTTCCCTTCGGCCCGCCGCGTTGCCATAGTTACCGAGCTGTCAATCACCGTGCCTTCTCCCGCCCTACCCGGACAGCTCTCTCGATCATTGGGCGGTTGCCGTGTCAATCTCGGCCCGGAGGAAGCCCATAGGCCAGAGCTGCCGCATATCGACCCGCCTCGCCCGGGTGCACGCTTCCGATTGGGCAGCCGCGCTTGTCACTCTACATGGCCGAGAGCAGGAGGCGGGCCCGGCTCCCCGCTGCCGCGCAATACCGGCCTTCCATTGGCTCATCCTCCTGTCGCTCTGCGCCACGGGGGGCGCGGATTGGCGGCCGCCTCACGGGGTGTCCCGCCCCGCGGGGCCGTGCGGCGCAGGCGCGCCGGGGGCGGTGGCGGAGGTGGGGCCGGGGGCGGCAAGGGGGAGCAGCGGGGAGGGGTGGGGACACCGGGGCTGAGAGGTGGGGACAGCACGGAGGGACACGGTGGGGTGAGGATTTGTACAGTATCGTCAGCCTGGGAACAGCACTGTGGGGCGATGGCACGGCTGGTTTGGGGACAGCACGGAGGGGACACGGTGGGGTGGGGATTTGTACACCAGGCAGGACATGGGATGGGGCTGTGGCAGATGCTGGGGGTCCCAAATTGGGGACCTTGGATGGGAAGGAAGGGAAAGCACCTGGTGACAGAGGGTGAGGAAGAGGGCACGGCAGGACAGATGGAGAAACCAGGATTTGAGGTTGTGGGGCTGGACTGGTAGCTGAAAGCAAAGCAATGGAGAGCAAAGGGAATAGTTTAAATTTTGGGAGGGAAGAACCCAGCAGGTTTGGCAGGAGCTGGATACGGATCAAACCAGCTTTCTAAGGGAAAAAAAAAATCGCTAGAACCATGTTTGTAAATGTCCTACTGGAAACAGCAAAATGGATGGCAGCCTTCATTTTGGGAGCAGCAGGAGCTGCTGTGCAGGTGCCGTGGCTGTCCCTGACTTCAGCCATATTTGAGGAATAACCAAGAGATTATTCCTTGACTTTTGCTGGAGTCCTTCCTTCTGGAAGGAAATTGTCACACCCTGAAAATGAAACAGCTTCTGTGTAATTCCTTGGTACCTGCACAGCTGTTAAAAAGGTGTGAGCAAGGAATCTGGGCTGAAAACAGGGATCAGGATTCTGCTGCATCTCAGCTGAGACTGGCAGTGCTGAGACATTGTTGTTACCATATTTATGGGAAGTTTTAAGAGTGTTCCTGCACTTTTTTTTTTGGTTGTTGGTGAAAAAGGCAGCTTCCCTTCTGCCCTTAGTATGAAAAATAGGAATAGGGGACTGTGAGGTTGTTAATTAGAGACTTGTTAAAAGGCTGCAGGGACGGGAAGGAGATCTCTGGTATGAAAATGAGGGAGGACTCAGAGCTCTGCATTAGGTGATGATTCTCCTTTGCCTTGCTTGGGGCAGTTTCTGTGTCTTCTCTGGAAAATGTGGATTAAAGTTGGCATGGGATACTTTAAGGAAAACGGGAGTTCTGGCAGCTTTCAAAAAAGGGTTTGGATGGAGTCTGGAAGGTCAGCGTGATGGGATTTGGGATTACAGTGTACTCTGACTTTCCTAAATTATTCTTGTGATAAGTGGAAGAGAAATGTGCTGGAGCAGGTGAGTCTCTTAGCAGGGACAATACCTGATGTGACAGCCATTCATGTTTTGCAGTTAAAATGCTCCATCCCACCTTAAGGAAGACTCAAGCCAAAATGAAAGGAAAGCACTTAAAGGGTGTGGGATCAGAAATATCTTCTTTAGCTCCCACTTGTCTGCTGCTGGCATGTGGCAAACGAGCTGGGTGACCTTGGGGCTTGTCTTGCCTGGCTGTGCTGGCAGATGAGCCCCACTTCCCCAGGAATGAAAGGATTTCTGCTCGTGATCCTCCTTCCTCCTCGGCCCTCCGAGCCTGTAATGAGCAGTCAGGGCTGTCTCACTGCAGAGAGCAGGGAACAGGACTGGATTTGGGATAGATCTGAAATAAACTCTGCACCCAGTGTGCCAGCTGTGTGCCTTCATGCACCTCGGGCTTTTAAATTCCCTGGAAATTTAAATTCCCTGTTTGAAAGCCATGTGGGAGTGGTGCTTGGGGACATGGATTAGGGGTGAAGGTGACAGTGCTGTGCTAACAGTTGGAATTGATCTTGGAGCTCTTTTCCAGGCTGAAAGATTCTGTGAAATGTTTCCTGGTGCACTCGAGGGGCTTTACTGCAGACACTGGCATTTTCTGTGTGCCCCTGGCAGAAGAGGGACAAGTCAAGGGCACTGTTGCTGAGAGCAATCCCTGAAAACACAGAGTGGAGATGTGCTGAAGCTTTGGAGTGTTACATTGGCAGGGGGAGTCTGACAGGGTTGTTAGTGCAGACATGTCTTACACAAAAACTTTATCAGTTTCAGGAACACTACAGGAAAATTCCCTTCTGGTACTGAATTATCAGTGCCACTATTGAAATCCATACTTAAAAATTGGACTGGGAAGATTCCAGATGAGTAATGAGGATATTCCCATCATGGTTCTTAAGGGAGCTGTGGCTGTGGGCAGGGTGAAGTGTCACAGACATATTTTATGAAAAATCCTTTTGCTAGGATCTTTTCTCTTGAGAAGCTGGGAAGCTTCAGCTTCTCCATGTTTTGCTGCTTTGGAATGTGATTTGAAGAATTGTTAACCCAGCATATGAAATTGTTTTTAGTTGATGACCGAGCTTTCCTTTCCTTTCCTTTCCTTTCCTTTCCTTTCCTTTCCTTTCCTTTCCTTTCCTTTCCTTTCCTTTCCTTTCCTTTCCTTTCCTTTCCTTTCCTCCTTTTCTATTTTTTTTAGTATAGCATTTTAATATAATATAATATCATAGAATAATAAATCAGCCTTCTGAAACATGGAGTCAAGATTCTCATCTCTTCCCTCGTCCTGGCACCCTCGAACACAGCCACAGTGAAGTGCCAGAAACCTGATGATGGTCATAATGAGCAGGGGAATGTTTTTTTAATGAATCTTTTTTATGAGAGAAAGAGGTCAGCTTTCCCCCTTTTCCCCTTCCTCCACTTTCTCCCTGCTCATCCTGAAATCTTGGGGTATTCAGAGGTGAATTTAGGTTATTTCCCTGGTGAGCAAAATGTGCTTCTCCCTTCTGTAGCTTGTTTGTTTGTTCCCTGAGAAAATATTATTTCTCTTCAACTGATCACTTTTTTTGGAAGTTTTAGTATCTTCTGTCAGGATCATGCAAATACATAATGGACATATGACTTCAAATTTTGAATTTACAAAGCATCCAAGAAAAGGTAAAAATAAAATGCTGTTTTGTCACCTCTTTAGTAGTACAAAATTTAAGCTTTGATGTTTAAATATCCTTATCTGTTTTGGAATGGTGTATGAAATGTGAATTCCTATCAGAGCCTCTTTTTAGGGATGGGAGGAGATGTGGACTTAGTGTCACTTTATATTAAATGCTAATGAATTGTATTTTTTTCTCAGCTGTAAAATTTCCAGCGTGGTGTAACACTATTAAAACATAATATTGACTATTTCAGAAAAAGCCTAGAGGTGCTGTCACACACTGAGCTAAATCATCACATAATCTTTTTAGCTCCTGATATAATTGGCTCAGAAGTTAAGGATCACTCTGAAACACAACTCGTGCTGCTTGTTTTGTGATGAAAATCCACCATGGAGATCTTTAATTATATCACCTCTTTCATCTTGACAGTTCTGCAGCTTCCAGAATGAATCTGTTGAGGGCTTTTTTATTTACACAGTGACCAATTTTATGAAGTAATTTACATATCACATGAAGGCAATTTCTTTTTATTGCCCTGAAGATCTTACAGTCTGACTGCAAAAGGGATTTGAAGAGAGGGTGGCAGCTCTTGCTGTGGGCACACAAAGTATCCTGGAGCTTTTCTGGAATTATTTAGTCAGAACTGTGAGCCCTTAACTTTGTTGGCAGACCAGTCTTTTGTTTGTTGCTGCATATCCATGGATCTGCCCCTGAGAAGAAGGTTTGTTTTTGAGACAAAGAGCTGTTTATATGAAAATATATAGAGAGAGCTGCTTTTAAAATTGCTCAAGGAAAGTAAAACTTTGTCAGGCCAGTGGTTTGGGTTGGGAAGGACCTTCAGGACCATCTGATTCCACCCCCTGCCAAGGGCAGGGACACCTTCCATTAGTACAAGTTGTTCCAGCCTGGCCTTGGACACTTCCAGGAATGAGGCAGCCACAGCTTCTCTGCCCAGCTCACTGAGAGTGAGCTTCATGGCTCTCATCCTCTAAAAAACAACAGAGTTTCTGTCAAGAGACAGATTGTGGAAGGTTTGGAGCTGAGAGCAGAGGATTTCCTGCCTTTCTTGGAAATGCCAAACACCCAAGGAACACCTAAACCCTTCCCAGAAGGTGCTGGGCAGGAAGAGAACCCAGAGGTCCACGCTGTGATGTGCAGCCTCGGGATTTGCCATCCTTCCCGTTGTTAAAGGAGACCTGCAAGGCTCTTCCCTCACAGAGAGCAGCAGGGGAGAGGTGATGAGAGGCAGTGTTTGCATCTCCTGCTGGTGGCTGGTTATTCCAGCAGAGCCTTCTGACTGAGCAAATTCAGCCCCGGGGATGCCCAGAGGGCTCCTGGGTGCCAGCAGTTCTCCTGCTGCTCCTGGAGATCTGCAGCAGCTCTCTTGGAAAAATTGCTTCAGAGGCTTAAAAGGGGCTTAAATCTCTGGATGGCTTTCATCTGCTGGGGGAAAAAAAAAAAAAAATCAGTGTTTGAGGAGAAATCTTGGTGGCAGATGGTGATGGCGTTGATCCAGGAGAGCTTCCTCCTCTCTCCCTTGGATTTTTCTAGTTCTCAGACATGGAAGAGCTGCCATTGCCCTGCGTGTTCCTGTAAGTCTCAGGAAAAAATGCCCAGTTCTTCATGTCCTTGGAATAGTTTCCTCCTCTTGTTTGTGTGCCATTCCCCTTTCCTACAAAAAAAGGGTTTCTAGGGAAGTTTTGTCCCTGGAAAGGATTGGGTTCTCCAACAGGTGTTACTGCATAGGGAATCCTTCACAGCCTGGGAAATAAGTACTTAATTTTGAGCTCACATGATTCTTCCTTGGATTCTTAACCTGTGGCTGGGATGTATATAATGAGGGCTCCATAATTAACAATCATTTAGGGTAAGATAATTACCTTAATAGTCTGTCTTTTTGAATTTATCCCTGGTGACTTCGGGAAGGTACAGCTGAGCTGCTGGCAGATGGAGAACACCAGCTGCTCAGTGTGCAGCTTTTCCAGCTGCTGCTGCAGGGAGGTGTGAGCCAGCTCTGGTCGGAAGTTGTGTCCCACCTCAGGGGGTTGGATTTGCTTTTTAGGGCCAGTGCTGAGTGGTGATAGTGACCCCTGAGCCCAGCCTGGCTGCAGTTACTCCCAGCTCTGCTGGCATCATTGCTGTTTTCCTGTTCCTGGTGATACAGATAGTGGGTAACTTGTGTGGTTTAACTCCATGCCTAATGTTCTGCCCAAATAAAAACTAAATTTATGTATAATAAAAACCCAAAGATCTTGATGGTACTGGGTTTGGGATGAAATTTCCAAGGAGCTTCTCTGTTTTTTATGACCAAGTAAGCTGCCTAAACTGATGGACCCAGTTGGTGTTTCCCTGAAATCTGGAAGGTTTATGTCGCTGAGTGTAGGAGTTTGTGAGCTTCACTAACAACTTTAAAACAAATATGTTCTTTACTGAAGCTGTGCATGTGCTGCCAGCTGAGTGCTGGGAAGTGGCAGCCTGTTAGCCTGTGATGGAGCAGCCCCTGTGGCATTTTCAGGCATGTGGCTTCAGAGCACCGTGGGTTTGGATGTTTGTCTTTCCTGCTGCACATCTGAGGCCATCTCCGAGTTCCCAGCCTCTGCTCTCTCCCCATTTTTACCCCTGTGTAGCCTGGCAGAGGGAATGGGAGGGAAGATTGTTGTCTAAATGCAGCGGTGGGGATGCTTTGAAAAAAAACCCAGTGGATTTCAGAATGCAAAAATCAAATGGCATGTTCTGACAGGAACAAATACATCCCAGAAATCATAGAATCATGGAATGGTTTGGGTGGGATGGGACCTTACAGACCTTCTGCTTCCAGTCCCCCTGCCTTGGATACAGGGACACGTCCCACTATCCCAGGTGGCTCCAAGCCCTGTCCAGCCTGGCCTTGGGCACTTCCAGGGATCCAGGGGCAGCCACAGCTTCTTTGGGCAGCTGTGCCAGGGCTTGCCCACCCTCACAGGGAACAATTTCTTCTTACTGTGTGAATGTCTCCTTGTAGTTTAAAACCTTTCCCCTTTGTCTTACCACTGTCTGCCTGTGTAAAAGTCCTTGGATTGCTCCTGCTCCCTCTCTCTGTTGAGCTGCCATTCAGATTCTTTCCCTTTCATTCATGAAAAGTTATTTTTGTGTCTGTTCTTGTTTGAAGTAAATGCCTCTGAAATGGAGAGTGATTGGGGTTTGGATGCGTCTCCGAAAATAGAGCTTGCATCTTCTTTCAAGATTTCCTTTGGTGATGGTTGGGGGTGGCCTCTGTGGAAATACATAAAAATAACTTGGTGGATTAAAAATACTGTGGGGAGCTGCTGGTGCCAGGAGCCAGAAAGCTTTGGAAGGGCCTGTACAGCCACCAGATAAATCTGCCTAGGAGAGAATGTGTCCTCCAACTTGTCAGGCTGCTGCCTGTGCAAAGATTGTTCCCTGGAGAGCCTGGCACGAAGCGTTCTTGCTCCAAAGGGAGAGGAGTGAGGGCTTCTCCAAGTTCTACCCTTATCTGTTTGCAGATAAGGAATTTTGCTAAAACCCAAGATCCTGTTTTCCAAAGGAACTTGGGTAACATCTATGCTGGAACATGTCCAGAGAAGGGAACAGAGCTGGGAAAGGATCTGGAACCCCAGGAGTGGCTGAGGGAGCTGGAAAGGGGCTCAGCCTGGAGAAAAGGAGGCTCAGGGGGGACCTTGTGGCTCTGCACAGCTCCTGACAGGAGGGGACAGCCAGGGGGGTCGGGCTGTGCTCCAGGGAACAGGGACAGGAGGAGAGGGAACGGCCTCAGGATGGACCAGGGGAGGTCTAGATTGGATATTTGGGAAAGTTTCCACCCCAAAAGAGTGGTCAAGCATTGGCACAACTGCCTGGGACAGTGGTGGAGTCCCCATCCCTGGAGGGATTTAACAGCCGTGTGGATGTGGCACTTGGGGACATGATCAGTGGTGGCCTTGGCTGTGCTGGGTTAATGGTTGGGATTGTGGAGGTCTTTTCCAATGTTTATGATTCCATTATTCAGGTTTATTTTCTAAAAGTTCCTTTTTTCCTTGTGGAAGCTACAATAAGGATTGAATCCTGCTCCCATAAGCCCTTCCATGTGGCTACATTTTTCCCTTTGCTCTGGATCCTGTGCATCTCGTTAGCTCCAGCCTCTCATTTAGCTCATTAATAACGATATTAATCTGTTCCACTTCCCAGCTCTAATCGCAGATTCCATCAGATCAGGGGTTTCTCTTGATCTTTTCCAAGAAGCTCATTATCTAACACAGCTGTAAATGTTGCTGGGCCTGACACTGATGCATATTTTGTACCATGGGGGAATTTGACTAATAAAATAATCCAATTAGACATTTGTTTTTGTCTCCCTGCGGCATCTTCGATTACTCGTCTACCTCGGCTCTGTGTTGTAATTAGGGAACGTTTGTACATCCCTTTGATGTAAAAGCACTGGTGTTACCCGTGGCTCTGGCTCTGGTTCAGAACTTGGGTAAAGGAATAGCTGGGGATTAAACCTGCAGCAGGATCTGGCAGGGCTGGGGGAGCTGTCAGACCTGTGGGGAGGGATGTCAGTGTTTGAGTGTTGTACAGCAAATATTGGAACATGAGGGATCTCTGAACAGGAGCTGTGCTCACGTTGGAGCAGTCTCTTGTCAAAGACAGCATTCCTGAGAATGGAGAGACCACATGGGTCCTCAGAGAACTGCATTAATTAATTCAGTGAAAACTGTTTTCATAGAATCACAGGGTGGTTTGGGTGGGAAGGGACCTTAAAGACCATCAAGTCCAAAGGTGCTCGTGCTATGGCTGTGCCATACCCTGTCTCATTTACTCTCTCTCTTCTCTCTCCAGTCTTCCCCTGGTTTGGCTTGGACATAGGAGGCACCTTGGTCAAACTGGTTTATTTTGAACCCAAGGACATCACGGCCGAAGAGGAAGAGGAAGAAGTGGAAAACCTCAAAAGCATCCGCAAATACCTGACGTCAAACGTAGCCTATGGCTCCACAGGCATTCGGGATGTGCACCTTGAGCTCAAGGACCTTACCCTGTGTGGACGTAAAGGCAATCTGCACTTTATACGCTTTCCTACCCATGACATGCCTGCTTTTATCCAAATGGGAAGCGAAAAGCACTTCTCGAGCCTCCACACTACCTTATGTGCCACGGGAGGTGGAGCGTACAAATTTGAGCAGGACTTTCTCACAGTAGGCATTTTTGGCTTCTATACCATTAGGATTTGGTAGTGACGTTGCTTTGAAAGCTTAAAGCTGGAAACTTTTCTCTGCACGCTCTAAAATTTCTCTAAATCTGTGTTTTGATGCTGTCTCTAACTCCTGGTAAACTTGGCATGTGGAGTCAAGTTGGCATCTCCAAATTAAAGCACTTCCTGCCCTGAATGTAACTCTAAAATTGTTCACTAATGGTCTTTCTTACACATCTTTCTCTCTATTTTTAATCTCTTCTTGTGCTAATCTCAGTCTTTTTGGTGGTTGTTTTTTTTTTTTTTTTTTTTACTCATTGCTATCTTTCTCCTGCTTTATTTTCTTCCTTTGCTCGCCTGGTTTCATTTCTAACACCTGTGTGAATGAGCTGGTTGAGGTTCAGGCATATTTGGTGGTAAATGTAACTGTCAGGAAGTTCACAGTTGGGGTTGGACATCATCATGTGGCTTCATTCTAAGTGGGATTCTTGTTCATGGTGAAAATTGTGTGATAAATATTTGTTTAGTCAGGGCTTGGAAAAATGCAAATAAAGAGCCTTTTAGAGAATCATTAAGGGTGAAAAGCCTTCTAAGATCATCCAATCCAGCGCTGCCAAGGCCACCACTGACCCATGTTCCCAAGTGCCACATCCACATGGTATTTAAATCCCTCCAGGGATGGGGATTCTACCACTGTCCTGGGCAACACAATATTTCTGTTTTCCTAATACCCAATTTTAGTCAAGGCAGTGACATGAGGGGAAAACGATTTTATAACTTCCTTGCTTTTTTTTGATGCTCTTTTGGATGGGTTTTGTGGGATATTTTGATCAAACAATGCAAATTTTCCTGGCTTTTCACAGCAGTGCCTCAGCATCAGGGCCTAAATCAGGGCTGTGGGAATTCTCTCAGTGTCCATCTGTGGATCCAGATTGTTTTCCCCTGTTCCTCACCTGAGAGCTGCTGTACTTAGGAGTCCCTGTGCTCTGCTGTGATCCATTCTCCCTCAGCCTCTGCAGGGAGCATGGACATAGCTGGACTGAGCTGGCAGTGAATGCATTTTTCCAACCCTGAGCATAATAAATACTTCAAATCCCTGGCTAATCTTCAATATTCCTCTTTTTTCTTCCCACCAGATGGGTGACCTTGAGCTTTGTAAGCTCGATGAGCTGGACTGCCTTGTGAAAGGAGTGCTGTACATTGATTCTGTGGGCTTCAATGGACACTCAGAGTGTTACTATTTTGAGAACCCCACGGATGCTGAGAGGTGCCAGAAGCTCCCATTCAACCTGGAGAATCCCTACCCTCTCCTCCTGGTGAACATTGGCTCAGGGGTCAGCATTTTGGCTGTCTATTCCAAAGACAACTACAAACGGGTAACAGGCACCAGGTGAGTGCTGGGGGGTAAAGGGACTTGGGCTTTAGGGTCTGGAGCACATTCCTGCTTTGTAAATGGCATTTTCAGGGACAAGCTGCAGTAAAGGTGGTGAGGGAAATGACCAAGCTCCTGCTCTTACTGTAGTTACTCCCTGCCAACAAAGATCCCTTCTGGAAAAGGGGATGTGGATTTCATGGTTTGGTGTCTTTACTGCAGCCAGTCTCCATCAAAGCTGGTGTTACAGTTGCTCTGCTGCAGGACTTTAAGGGCTTTATTTATTTCTTTTATGAGATCACATAGTTTGGGTTTGTTTACAACTCTTAGCTTTGATCCAAAAAGTCGAGATTCCCGTCCTGACTTCCAGAAGTTGCTAGATTTTGGTGGAAGGGATCATGGCATAGCAGTCATTCCCCAGTTGCTGCCCATCTTGAAGATGTGGCTTTTGTGTCCTGGCAGAGCCATAGAGTTCTGTGGCTTTAAGCTTTCCTGGATTCCCTGAAAGGCAATAGGAGTATTGATCATGACAATAATTTAAAATTCCCTCAGTACAGTTCTTACTCTTACTAGACATTATTCGTGGCATCTATGTGCTGTAAAGTGAACAAAACAGGGTTTTCCCCCCAACTTTTGGATATCTGCCCTGACACTCCAGTTATCTCTCAGAACTCACATTTATTTACAGATTAACATCTCTGGATGCTGGGCAGAAGGTGGACAGTGTAACATAAAAAATGGAGGTCTCATTTTTTACAAAATTTCTCATTTCTCACAGTGCAGAAGGCTGGGAGGGATTCCTTACAGCCTCTAGGTAACGTGAGAGGAACAGACTTTAAGGAAAATGCTGCCTTTCCATGGTTTTCCCTAAAAAAAGAGGTCAGGAATGGGGTGACCTGAGCGAACCGGGATGCAGAGCTGAACAATCTGAGCTTTCATTTTCATTTTGCTTTACTTGCAGCCTTGGAGGGGGAACCTTCTTTGGCCTCTGCTGCCTTCTGACGGGCTGCTCCACGTTTGAGGAGGCCCTGGAGATGGCATCCCACGGGGACAGCACCAAGGTGGACAAACTGGTGAGGGACATCTACGGAGGAGACTACGAGCGCTTCGGGCTGCCAGGCTGGGCTGTGGCATCCAGGTAATTCCCTGCCTGGGTCTCATGTTGGTTTTGTTTCCCCTGGAGATCCTGCAAGGATGAAAAACTGGATTTAGGTGCCTTAGGAGAGCAACCATTCCTAAGAGATCTAAGTTGTGGATAGCAATGATTTTTGAGGTTAGAAATCAGTCCTTCAAGATGAATCACTTGGGTTAAATTAGCAGTTCCCATTTTCTCCTGGAATTCTGATGGGGCCTATAACCCCAAAACTGTCTTTACAGCTTTGGAAACATGATGAGCAAAGAGAAGAGGGAATCTGTCAGCAAGGAGGACCTGGCCAAGGCCACTTTAATCACCATCACCAACAACATTGGCTCCATAGCACGGATGTGTGCCCTTAACGAGGTATTTTGGGAATCTCTTCTCTTGCTCCCTGCCTGGAACATCACCTGTGTGCTGCTGCCTGCTTGAGGAATGTGCCTCTCTTTGGGAACAGCTCTGGGAAGCAGTGGGAGAGGAGGAAAGGAGGGATAGAGGGTGTAGAGGCTGGATATCTTCTCCTGTGCTGTTTTTATGAGTTGCTCTGGATTTTTTGGCCAAGCCCCACCACTGCCACAGCCATTGCTGCATCTCTGTGCTTTCAGCTTCTTTACAGTGCTGCCTTGTTGCATTCATGTCAAGCAGCATTGTACAGGGCTATGAAAGAGCAGAGACATGCTCTGCCCTCCATCCTGAGCCTGCTTCCACGGGATGGGCTGATGGAATCCAGCATCCTCCTGATTCCTCTGCTCTGCAGCCAAAATGAGGCAAGACATGTCCTGAACAGCCTTGCTCATAAATATATCTGCTAATTCCTTGGTCTGGAGCTCAGCTGAATGAAAAGAGCATCCTGAATAGTTCAGGGGAGGTGTTAATCAGTGTGGGGAGGGAGGGAAAATCCATAGAAGGATATGAGTGCAGGAGCAGGTGAGACTTGATCTGATTCCTCAGAAAGAGGAGGAACTCAATTGATTTCATGTTGGAGAACAACAAAGCTTCCAAGCTTGGATCAGAACTATTTTGGGATGGAAAAGTAAGGCTGGAGGTCTGGTTTAAATCCAAAATAATCACTGCTTGGTTGGTATTTTTCTTTCTTTAAAAATTGTGTTGGTTATGGGCTCCTAATCAGTTTTCCCCCCCAGTTTAACAGTAAAATCACTCAGCTATTTCATGATGAATCAAAGGCCAGAGCTGGGAGGAGGGGAGGCAGGTGGCACTTGATGATCAGTGTTCCCAGGCAATGTAAGGATTTTGTAGGAAAATCAGCTGTTCTATCCAAATTCCTGAGTTAGAAAGGCTGTAGTTTGGCCTGGGAATTTCTGGGAGAGTCTGAGGAGAAGGGTGGCTTAAAATGGCCTGGTCCTTCTTTCTGATGAAATTGTGTGTGGTGTTCTGCACATCCTGCCAGACACTTTCAGCAGGAAATTAATTCATAGAATTTCAGAGCCCTTTAGGTTGGTGAAGTCCTTTAAGATCATCCAGTCCAGCCATTCCCCCAGTACTGCCACCACTGACCATGTCCCCAAATGCCACATCCACATGGCTGTTAAATCCCTCCAGGAATGGGGACTCCACCACTGCCCCAGGCAGCCAGTTCCAATGCTTGACCACTCTTTTGGGGTGGAAACTTTCCCAATATCCAATCTAAACCTCCCCTGGCCCAGCCTGAGGCCATTCCCTCTCCTCCTGTCCCTGTTCCCTGGAGCACAGCCCGACCCCCCCGGCTGTCCCCTCCTGTCAGGAGTTGTGCAGAGCCACAAGGTCCCCCCTGAGCCTCCTTTTCTCCAGGCTGAGCCCCTTTCCCAGCTCCTGGTGCTCCAGACACTTCCCCACATGGGGTTTTTATCATTGCAAACAGAAAATAGAATTTAGCCTTAATATTCCTTTTTTTTCCCCTTAACACTTGCAGAACATCAACCGTGTGGTGTTCGTGGGCAACTTCCTTCGGATCAACACCATCTCCATGAGGCTCCTGGCCTATGCCCTGGACTACTGGTCAAAGGGACAGTTAAAAGCACTTTTCTTGGAACATGAGGTAAAATTCCTTTTTAAAATTTGTCTTATGGCAAAAATACTAATCTTTGGAGTGCTCTGGAAAGAGCCACATGGAGCTGTTGGGTGCACACAGTTCAGGAGGAGCTCAGGGCTTTGCTGCCACAGTTTTATTTTATTTTGTTTTATTTTCTGTTTTATCATGTACCTCCCTGTAGCTGTATCTTTCTCCTCTCCTTTATATGTTGTTAAAATTACTCTGTGTCTGTAATAGCCTGGAGAAGGGAAGGATCCAGGGAGACTTTCCAGTGCCTACAGGAGCTCGAATAGAGCTGGAGAGAGGACCTGGACAAGGGTCTGGAGTGACAGGACACAGGGAATGGCTTCCCACTGCCAGAGGGCTGGGTTAGATGGGATATTGGGAAGGAATTGTTCCCTGTGAGGGTGATGAGGCCCTGGAATGGGTTTCTCAGAGAAGCTATGGCTGCCCCTGGATCCCTGGAAGTGCCCAAGGCCAGGTTGGACACCTGGGCTAGTGGGAGGTGTCCCTGTCCATGGCAGGGGGTGGCACTGGATATCTTGAAGGTCCTTTCCAACCCCAGCCATTCCCTGATTCTGTGGGCATTGCTGTTCCTGTGTCAGGAAACGCATTCCATGGATTTTCACTGCATGTCCCCATCTGCTCCTCAGGGTTACTTCGGCGCAGTCGGTGCTCTCCTGGGACTCCTGGACTCAGCCTGACTCCCTGCAGGATCTGTGTTGGACCTATGGATTCAGGGCACTCCCTGGGCCACTGATCCTGTGCTTTGGGGGTCACTGAGCCCTTGTTTCGTGTCACAGCCCCCTCTGAGACTTGCACTGTGGTGGCCTGAGGGGACAGCGTGGGGATGGGTGTCTGGAGGAGCTGAAGTCCATCCAGGATTACAGTGCAGGTTTGTTCCAAAGGATGTGATTGGAATACACTGGCTGCATGTGGGGGTGTATGGGAAGGTCTGGGGGGCATTTCAGCCACATGAACTTGCCCTTTTTAGGGGAATTTTTGTAGTTTTACTCCATGTTTAATGACGGTGACAAAGCAGAGCCAGCGGCGCTCTGCTCCTTCCATTGGGATTCCTTGGAGTGCCAAGTGCCCAGGTCAGTTCTATGTTCACAATCAGAGATTCTCCACGTGCAGGAAAATGGTGTAGGAAAGGGGAAGAGCATCAGCACAGCCCTGGTGTGTGTAACTAACTCCACATGGCTCACTGGATCCACACTGGGACACAGCTGTGCTGCCAGCCAGGCTTCATCTATCCCTGTTCCACATGTCCTTGTCTCTGTCCCAGGGATGGGAGGTACAGCAGAGCTGAGGTCTGTGCCTCAGGGTGAGTCCCACTGCAGCCTCCAGCCCTCCTCAGCTCCTTTGGGATGGTGTCAGGGGTGTCAGTCAGCCTCCAGCCTTGAGTTCTGAATTTGAGGGTGGAATAGGGATATTCATTGTTTGTTTCTCTGTTACCAAACTCCACCAAAGAGACACTTCCTTCAGTCACACTTAGATCTCTGTAATACTCCATGTTACATTTTTCATGGCTGCACTCCTGTCGTTTTGGGGGAATTCTCCCCTTTCCATGCATGCTGTACTCCCTGTTTTCCCTGTGCATGCTGCCACACAGCCTGTGAGCAGGATACTGCGGTGTGGAGCCCCTGTGGAAGTTGCCCCCTGGGAATGGGGGCTTGGAATGGATCCTGCACACTCAATAAATGCTCTCTAAAAGCAACAAGGTATCTGCACCTTCCCTTGGGATGGGAGCCCATGGAGACACAGCTTTGGAAGTGCTCTGGCTTCCCAGCAGGGAGCTCTGTGGAGCACGGGGAAAGCTGTTCAGATCCTTCAGGTCATGGTGTCAGGGTTTATCCCAGGATATCAGAATGACCATCACCCTGACCCCAACACACCCTTCCAGTCCTGGTTTCTTCCCAAAGAAACCAATTTCCAATTTTTTGGAATTTTTTTCCAATTGGAATTTTTTCCAGTTCCAATTTTTCTCCGATTCCCTTGTGAGCCTGGCTGGAAGTGCTGGACTGCCCCAAGCTCTTCCCTGCCTTGTGAATCCCACCCAGCTCTGCCTGTTGCTGTATCCTGGCATCTGAGCACTCCAAGGTGGATTCCCTGTGTGGCACCTCCCTCTGAAAAGGGAGGAAACCACAGATTCAGAGGGTGATTGCTTTGCTGGGGAGATCTGTGTTTGTCTCTAAACTTGGCTGACTGTGAGCTGGGATTCTGGACACAGCCAGGGATTTGATCACAGTAAAATCAGGGAAAAGAGCACAGGGCTCATGTGGGAGGTGATCTGTGCTGGCTGGGGAGGAAGATGTTTGTTTTTCCTGCAGCCTTACATGAGTTCCATTTGTGTCCTGCTGAGTGTTCCACAAGGTGGTGCTGGACAGGTGAGGGCTGGAGCAGGATCAAACAGCTCAGGGAATGGTTTGGGTGGGAAGGGACCTCAAAGCCTCTCTGATTCCAGGGACATTTCCCAGGCCCAGGCTTCTCTAAGCCCTGTCCAGCCTGGCCTTGGGCACTTGCAGGGATCCAGGGGCAGCCACAGCTTCTCTGGGCACCCTGTTTGGGATCAGCTGAATGCAAGTTCTCATTTATTCTTCAACTCCTTGTGAAATCACACAAAGGTTCCCAAACTCTCCATTAAAAACATCTCCATTTCCAGAGTGCTGACTGAAGGGTTTCTAGACTCACCACCCAAAATTTAACACACGTGTACCTGGCTGGCTTTTCACCCACCCTCACGGCCAAAACTCATGGAAAAAGCACAGAAACTTTGGCTTTTTGGAATGTCTGTGTGCCTGGGACCCGTGTGGCTCCTTGATGCAACAGGTCAGTGATAGACTGGGCTGGGGAGGGTGTGGGAATCCTTGAGATCCACAGGAAAAAGCCTGGCTTTTATTAAGCACAGCAGCCTTGGGAGCAGAGGCCACCTTGCCATGGTTCTGCTGTGGAGAGCTGGGAAATCTCTGCAGGGCTGGGAATTGCCAGCAGCAATCCCAGAGCCTGATCCACCCCAGGCCCTGGGCTCAGCATCCTGCAGCTTTTCCCCTTCCTCACTCTGCACATGAGCGTGTGTAACTCCTTTTTCTCTGGATTTTGGAATAGCTCCAGCACGGTCTGATCCCAGCACCAAACTTCCTGGCTTATTGTCTATTCCTTTTTTGTAAACTGCTTGATTTTTTTCTTCTTGTATAAAATATTAGGGTTTTTTTTATATGCTTCAAACCCTTTGTTTGCTTTCTGTCTCGTTCTCGGAGCTCCTGCACAGTGGGATGGATGTTGGTGGGAATGAGCAGGAATGTGCTGGGGGAATTGAGGTTGACCCCACTTGGTTTTTAGCTTCCTGAAAATAATTGTTGGCAAGCCTTGATCCTGCATGTTTCAGGCTCCGGGAATCAGCTGTATTTCAAAACATTTTAAAGAGGAAAAAAAATAATGTAAAGAGCATTAATGATTCTGGGGAAATTGCAGCAGTTTTGGCTTTGATGAAAAACTTCATTACTGATCCTTAATAGAACGGGATTGGTGGGGAGCGTACAGCATCAATCCAGAGCAGGAGCTGTGGGGTGGAAACACCAAAAATAACTTTTTGAGCAGCTCTGTGGGAGATCCAGACTTTATCCCAGCAGGGGGAAGTCACCCAGCCAGCTCATCGTCCCAAAAATGGCTGTGGATCCTTCTGGAGAAGGTGAACAGAGCATTGAGGGAATGCCTTCCCACTGCCAGAGGGCAGGGTTGGGTGGGATAGTGGGAAGGAATTGTGCCCTGTGAGGGTGGGGGGGCCTGGAATGGATTTCCCGGAGAAGCTGTGGCTGCCCCTGGATCCCTGGAAGTGTCCAAGGCCAGGCTGGACGGGGCTTGGAGCCACCTGGGCTAGTGGGAGGTGTCCCTGGGATGGGATTTAAGGTTCCTGCTCATCCGAAGCATTCCATGGGTTGGGCGGTGTCCCGGTGGATCCGGCACTAGAGGGCAGCAGCCCCGCAGGCAGGGATGGGACAGGGACAGCAGGACGGGACCCGGGAGAGTCCCGCCAGCCCCTGCACAGCGGGTCCTGCAGGGACCCCACCCTGGGGGATCCCGGCTCAGCCACCCCCACGGGCACAGCCCAAGGGGCCTTCGGCACCCGCCCGCTCACGCCGCGAGGAAGAGGAGGAGTGGAACCAAGCGAGCAGGACACGGGGCTGGGAGCTGCAGCCCGGAGATCCCGCAGCGCCGAGCCGGGAGATGAACCCTGCCCATCCCCAGGTCGGCATCGGGGGCTTGGGCCGGGAAGGGTGGTGGGAGGAAAAGCCTCTCCCTAAGGGATGCTGTCCCCATGGGCTCTGCTCTGGGACAGGGATGCTGGAATGCTGTAAGGGGACATGGACAATGTGACCCCAACCCCAAACCCGCCCCTCTTCCAGCCCTGTGGTCCCTCCCTGCTGGGGACACCCCCAGGGTGACAGGGAACAAGGGAGGGGGGACAGACCCCCGGCAAACACACCCCCGCTTCCAAAACCTGCTTTTATTTACATTTCAAGTCAAATCACATGCAACTCTTGGTTGTTTTTGTTTTTTTTTTCTTTCCTGTTTTTTCCTTAAGAAGAGTGATTAGCAAAAAAGACGCATTATTAGAATTTTCAAATAGCAATTAAATATACAAAAATAGAGCTTACAAAAAAACCAAACAAACAGAGGAAAAAAAAAAAAAACCAAAACCAAAAACCAAAACCAGCGAATGTTTTAAAAAATATTCTGCTGCAGAATTTGTAGTGTACAAACACGTCTATGAGGCTCCACGCTCCATAAACAGTCCCGGGTTTTTTGGGGAGGGGGGACGGCACCAGGAGCCCCCCCAGCCCTGCCCGGGAAAGCCGCTGCCGTGTAATACTGACACCCCCTCCCCCAAGCCGGGAATGCGCCTGGTGACCGTGGCAGGGGACACCCAAAACCCGCGTCGGAGAGGCAGGGGGTGGCCCAGCTGCCCCCGGGCGCTGCTCAGGGCTTTGGGTGTTTTGGCAAGGCGAGCCGCGGCCCGGAGAGCCCCGGGGCCAGGCTGGAAGCGACGGGATGATCCCAAAGGCCGGGATTTCTGCCTGCCCCCCACGCCGCGGCTCTCCTGCTGCTGCTGAGGCCAGCACGGTGCCCCTTACAGGAGCTCCAGGCCCCTGAGGTAGCCGAGGAGGAGAGGCAGCCACCCTCGAGAGGGAGAGGGGGAATCCAAACCCGGGAGACCCCTCTCAGCCACCACCGGGGGTGACACCGGGTGCCGAGGGGACACCGAACCGCAGCACGACTCCAGGGGGAGAGACCCCATTTCCTGCTGGGAACCGCAAAGGCAAAGGAACCGAAGGCGAAGAGGGGGGAGCAGGAACCGGCCGCGATGCTCGGGGCAGGCGCTGCCGGAGCCCGGGGGCCGTGCCGCCGCTCCCGGAGGTCGCTGGGTGCCACCGCGCCGCTGCCCGGCGGCCGCGGGGCTGGAGAAGGGAGGTGCTGGAAGAAGGATGTCGTGCCGAGGATGCCGAGTCCCCTGGTGGTCCTGGCGGAGGATCCGAGCCCAGGCTTCATCCCGGCGGGATTCGGGGCTGCTCAGCTGCGGCCGAAGTGCTTTGGTTGTGTCCGAGCGCCGCGGGCCGGGCCCGGCAGGGACTATACGATGTTCTGGGAGCCGGGCAGCGGCCCCTGCGGCGGGCCCGGGTCCGGCTTCCCGTGCAGCTGCGCCAGCTGCAGCACCGGCATGTTACACAGGGGACACACCTTCCGCACCTCCAGCCACTTGATGAGGCACCTGCGGACACCGGCGACACGGGGCGTCAGTGGGGACACGCCTGACATCACTGGGGACACGTGTGACATCACTGGGGACATGCCTGACACTGATGGGGACATGCCTAACATCACTGGGGACCCCTGACACTGATGGGGACACAGCTGACATCACTGGGGACACACCTGACATCATTGGGGATACAGCTGGTATCAGTGGGGACACACTGATACAGGTAGGGACACACCTGACATCAGTGGGAACACACCTGACATGACTGGGGACACAGCTGATATTGATGGGGACACACCTGACATCACTGGGGACATGCCTGACACTGATGGGGACATGCCTGACATCACTGGGGACACACCTGACGTCACTGGGGACATGTGTGACATCACTGGGGGCAACACACTGATACAGGTAGGGACACACCTGACATCAGTGGGAACACACCTGACATGACTGGGGACACAGCTGATATTGATGGGGACACACCTGACATCACTGGGGACATGCCTGACACTGATGGGGACATGCCTGACATCACTGGGGACACACCTGACGTCACTGGGGACATGTGTGACATCACTGGGGGCACAGCTGACACTGATGGGGACACAGCTGACATCAGTGGGAACACACCTGACATGACTGGGGACACACCTGACACTGATGGGGACACACCTGACATCACTGGGGACACACCTGACACTGATGGGGACATGCTTGACATCACTGGGGACATGCCTGACACCACTAGGGACATGTGTGACATCACTGGGGGCACAGCTGACACTGATGGGGACACAGCTGACATCACTGGGGACACACCTGACATCATTGGGGATACAGCTGGTATCGGTGGGGACACGCCTGATACAGGTAGGGACACACCTGACACTGATGGGGACACAGCTGCCATCACTGGGGACCCCTGACACTGATGTGGAGCTGTAAGAATCCCCCCAAGCCCCTGTCCCCTGCCCTGGAGCTTTGCTGCTGCCCAGTTTTTAATTCACCATTTGGGTGCCTTTATGTTTTAATGGGATTTTTTGGGGGGGTTCTCTGTGTTTGTATACAGGAGTTTTGTATAGATATGTTTTGTATATAATTTACATATTATATATGTTTAATATGTTTTATATATATATATATTTATATATTTTATATATCCATATGTATTTATATTTTTATATATTTATATTTAATTTATATTTATATTTATATGTATATTTATATAATAGGGATATAAAAAGGCATACACCTACCAAAATATAAACAAAATATATACATAAAAAGGTGTCTGTGAAATTATAAACACAGAATCTGCAAATAATATACCAATAATCCACTATCATGTATATAATGTGTATGGGTAAATAAAAATAAAAGTAATGTAAATAACTCTGATATAATAATCTTATTATGTGTTTTATGTAATCATACTATTATGTATTATATATAATTTTATATGTTATATAAGATGTTATACATCTTATATATATACTATATATATACAATATTATATATACAATACAATACAAATTATATATACAATATATAGTGTATATATAGTGTATATACAGTATATATAGTATAGTGTATATATAAATGTATAAATATGTCAAATGTATAATATAGAAATATAAATATATAAGGTATATACAGAGAATATAAAAATATCTGTAATATATACTAGGATATTATGTAGTTTTAGCATATAGAATATTATATTTATATATATATATATGTAACAGTACTATAGTACTGTTATATAAAATATTATCATTATTATTATTATTATTATTATAAATTTTAGTGGGTTTGCTTTATATATATAAATAAATAATTAAATAAAAAGTATACCTATATACATATATAAATATATAAATATTAATAAATATGATTATAAAGTAAATAAATATATAGAATAAAATAAATAAATCCAATCTATATATTTCCATTTTCCATGGAATTACAGACTGGCTTGGAAGGGATCCATGAGGATCACCACAGCCAAGTGCTGACTCAGCACGGGGCATCCTAAAAATTCCCCCCCAGCTCCCCCAAGCGTGACTGAGTTTTGCAGCTGCTCCACACGCCCCAGGTGATCCCAGAGGGGCTTTTCCTGCCCCTCCTGCCCTGGGATGGCCCCACTTACTTCCTGTGGAAGGCATGTTTGCAGGGACAGATCCCCAGCTCGTCCTTGGGCTTGAACTCCTCCAGGCACACGGCACAGATCTGCAGGGCGTGGGATGCACAGGGAATGTCAGCGCTCAGGGAGCAACCTTGGCCAATAAAAACTACCAGGTGGCTAAAATCATGGAATTATGGAATGGTTTGGGCTGGAAAGGACCTTAAAAACCATCCAGTGCCACCCCCTGCCATGGGTAGGGACATTTCTCACTATCCCAAGCCCCGTCCAGCCTGGCCTTGGACACTTCCAGGGATCCAAGGGCAGCCACAGCTTCTCTGGAAACACTTCACTCCCACCCTCACAGGGATGAAATTTCCCCCCTAAAGCCTTCCCAAATTTTGCTGTCCAAGCTTCAGGATCACAGGCTGAGGCTCGGGTCTCCCTTTCCTGCTGGAAGAGGCCATGGAGCCTCCACAGAACAGCCCCAAAGCTGGGATGTGTTTGAGGTTTCAGGGTGCAGGGGGATGGATCCACGCTGCTGCCTGGTCCCTGGGACTGGCAGCATTCCCAGGGACACCTCTGGGAAGAGGAAAAGGCCATGGGATTGTTGCCATGCCTGTCCCATGGCTGGGAAAGCTGCTGGCTGTTTTCTCAGCCAAAACCTCCTTCCACCCTCGCAGCCAATTCCTCCCGACTCATTTTGGATATCCCAGGGGATTTTGGATATTCCTGGGTGGTTTTCCCAGCCTCCCTGGCCTGGGATCTCCCAGTGCAGCAGGGCCAGGTGCAGCTGTTGGGGTCACCCCTGAGGAACACACATCCTGAGCTGCCCCAGGGCCTGGGAGAGGCAGAATGATGGGAAAAGGGGAAAACCAGAGGCAGAGGCAGAGGGAAGGGCTGGGTGGGAGCTCTCCCTCCGCACGGCTCCGGAATGTTGGAAAATTCCCACCCCGTCCTCTGCTTTCCAGAAACACTGCCTGCAAATGCCAAAATACAAAATGCCCAAAACGGGATCTTTTTTGAGCTAAAGCCTTCCAGGCTTTTCCAAATCCCAGGGAAGAGCTTGAACAGCTCTGTCCTCTTCCCCACAGAGGCCTCGTTCTCCCCAAAAGCTGGGAGAGCTGCAGACAGCTGGGAACGGAGCCGGAGGAGGGCTGAGCGTTATTGAGGCCATTCCCGGCTCTGGCACATTCCCAAATCCCTCCTCCAGCTCATTTCTCAGCCCAGGAAGTGCTTTGAAGCCAGTGTGACGACAAAAACTCCACTGCAGGTCGGTTTAAAGGGAGTGGATCAGAAAAAGGGGCCTGAGCAGGGACTGCTCACAACCCCGGCGCCCTTGGGATTTACCCTGGGGGCTGCGGGGAGTGGAGGGTCAGGATAAAACGTGGGATGGGCTCTGCTCGGGGGATTAAAATAAAATAAATAGTGGTTTAGAAACAACTGGAGCTGGTGCTGAGCAGATGAGCAGCCTCGTGCCCGGATGTGGGTGGGCATTTTTGTTATCTCTAGAGGAATAAATAAACAAATCCAGGCCGTGCTTTGACGTGGGATTTCAGCAGATCCCTGCTCAAATTCATCAGGAAAAATGGACTGTGAATAGAAACGCTCAGCCCCAAGAGGCCTGGAAGGCCATGGAGATAAAGGAAGGTGTTTGAGCCCTCGGCGGCGGGGAGGGAGGAGCGGATCTGCCTCCCGCAGGAGCCGGGGGAGCGTGTTTATCCTGATTTCAGCTTTCCCTGCCCGGAGCTGTGCTGGATACTGGGGACGTCCCTGCTCAGGGACACTGTTTATACACGGCCCAGACTGCCTTGGCCTGCCCTTATCCACAGCTTCTTATCATTGTGATAAGAAGAACACAATAAATAACAATAACGATGCAGGAAAAGCCAATGGGAGACAGGAGGGGGGAGAGGGTTTAATCCAGACTTTTGAAGAGGATCTTTCCCCATCTCCAAAGCACAGATGGCTGCATGCTCTGCTCCCAGGGGAGTTGAATTTGGGGGTTTGTCCCCTCCCCAGGGTGAGGAAGAGGAGGGAGAGGGAGCTTTTGTTGCTCCAGGATGTGCTCACCTCATGGAGGTTCAGCTCCTTCACCTTCTCCTTGAGTATGACCTGCAAGGCAAAGAGCTGGGGTCAGGACAGAGCTTCTGCCATCAGCATTCCCAGGAAAAATCTCCACAAAGGAATCCCACCGCGTGTCCCAGTAGAACTGGAAACCCCCCAGTAAACCCAGCACAGCCAGGGAACACGAGGGGCCCTGTGCAGGGACAGGAGGAGGGAAAAGATAAAACCACAAGGACCAAATCCAGGTTTCCTCCCAAATTTAACCCTCCTGAGCTACCACTTCACTTTCCCTCCATCCAAGCTGAGCACCTGGAGAGGGCTATAAATGCAATGTATAATGGTGCTTTCAGCCCAGCTCCACCCAGCTTCCTGCACAGATCAAGGGGTCAGAGGCAGAAAATCCCACAAATCCTGGAGAAAACAGGACGTGGAAGCAGCAGCCTGACACCCACCTCTGGGCTGTGTTTATTTTAACTCTAAGTGCAGGTGGGTGCAGGGAAGAGCTGGGCTCGCCATGGAGCTGCTCCCTGTGGCTTCAGGGATTTGGAGCAGCCAGATCCAACCCCGGGAGCAGATGCAGACCCCACAAAATCTAAGTTTGGTGACTGGGGGAGTGCTGGCATCACTGCTGTGCAGTGGGTGACGCTGGAGAGGTGGGGGTGCTCCAGAGGTGGAGATGTTCCCACTGCTCAGGACCTCCAAGGAAAATTGGGAGACTTGGGGATGAGCAGGTGAAGGACGGTCCTGGGGGGCCCAGCTGGTAGGGGACAATAAAATCAGCTAGGTGTTACAACTGCCCTTTGAGGGCTAGAAACCACCCAAGGAGAGGAACAGCATGAGGAAAATTGATGGATTTGGCACTAGGGAGAAGGGAAAGGAAAAAAAACTTAGAGATCATCTCACCTGTTTGTAGGCGTAAAGCTCTTTGTGTGCCTGATGCCTGAGCCTGCAATGAAAGCAGGGAGAAACGTGAGGTCAGGTAAAAAAATCAGGATTACTGTAATAGCTCAGACATTCCACCTCCCTCCTTTCCAGCTTTAACATGTCATATTTTACATTTTTGATTTCAGAAATGAGAATGGCCACAGGAAATGACATGTTTAGGCAACATCCAGCGTTCCCTGCTGCTGGCAGGGCAATGTCTCCATCCCAATGCACACAACTCCTCCCTGATCCCTCTTCTGACCTCCCTCATTTTCCAAGCACACAACAACCACTTAGTTAAGACCAGAAAAAGTGGGTGAGGAAATCACAGTCTGCCATAAATCCCCTCAGTTTCCAACCACTTCTGCTGGCAATGGCTCCAACACTGAATGCAGCACCGTTTTCCAAGGCATGGGGCTCAGACCTGAGGAAAGCCCTGCTCCCACTCCAGCAGGGACAGGGAAGGAGACCCTGCCCAGAGGTTTCCCACCAAAGCCCCCATCACGCTGCTTGGGTGACACTGGGTTCCTCAAACACAGCTTTATCCTCAATTCTGAGATCAATCAAACCACATCCACTCCTGGAGCAAACTGAGGGAGGGAGATGAATGGGATGGGCCTGTTCCAAGAACACCTGCTGCAGTGGGAAGTCCAGCAGGAATTTTAGGCCACAAGCAAAGTGCTGGTTCCATCCCCTCCCTCCCCAGCCTCTCCTCTCCAGAGTCAGAGCCAGCAGAGCGTTCTACAGGCATCTGCTGGATGGAGAAACCCATTATGCTCCTAAAATAAATACACTTAAAATTAAAATAACCAATATTGCCTCTCATTACCAGACATGGCATTTAATAAAGTGCTTGGAAAACTCAGGAGGGAAGTCCCCAGGGCTGAAGAGTTGGCCAAGGACTTTCAATACAGAGTCAATATGTGGCTGCAGGGCTTGGAGAGCCATAGGAATATTTTCCACAACCAGCCCCAAGTGATTTCAGATGGGAAACCCCCTTGCCTGGAATTTCTATTCTGCAAAAGTATTTTGAGGGCTGTCTGAAATCCCTGGCTGCTTCAACCTGAGCTTCTGGGGGTTTTCCAAGCCTGCCACGCTGCAGTGGGGGAGTTGTAAAAATGGCACGGAAAAAGATTTCCTTATGTCTGCCACCCTCCCCCAAAATGTTGTGGGCATTAGAAGGTGAGGGATGGGTAAAAATGCACCTTAATTCTGCAGAGAGAGAGATGCACAAAGCTCCTGAGTCCCAAATCTCACAGGGAGCCATCCCTCCTGCTCCAGCAACGCTGCCTGGCAGGAACCCGCCTGCGGAACCATGGAAAACAGTGCAGCAGGCAGGGAGGAGGAGGAGGAGAAGAGGAGGAGGAGGAAGAGAAGGAGGAGGAGACCGGGGTCTCATCCCTCTGGCAGTGACCTTGAACAGAAACATGAGCAGAAGATGCAGGAACAATAGAGGGAACAGGATGAAACCGGCCCAATCCGCAGGGATCCGGCTGCTGGGAAGGCAGTTATGAAACACAGATGGGGAGAAGCGAGGCCACAGGCAAGGGAAAGCTCGACTGGAATGGGAAGCAGCATCCCTCTGTGGAGCACTGGGTGGCCACCAAGGGTCTGGGCCCCATGAGCCAAAGGCCCTGGAGCACCTTGGAGCAGTGGTGGGGAGGAAGTGACCACCTGGCTGTGGATGTGCCGGGAAGCACACGGATCTGGAATGCCCTGGGCTTGTGCTGAGCTAGACAGGGAGATTTTCCCAAAAAAACTCCTTCCTGGAGGTTCTGGGGAGCAGCACGAGCACATCTGGTGGCGAAGCGTGCGAGCTCAGCCTGCTCCTCCTTGCTCTCTGAGCCAGGATCCTGGGCCAGATGGATGCTGCTGGGGCCCGGTGCAGCTGTCGTGAGGAGACCCCGGATCCTGGCAAGCGCTATTCCCTGTGGGAGAGCCGGCTCCATCCATCTCGTGTCAAGTGCTGTGACTCCCGAGGAATTCCTGGCAGATGTCTGCCCGAGATAAGGGACCACACAGTGCCTGGCTGCTGATCCTGTGTGCTGTCACCATCCCTGAAGGAACAACTGCCTCTCCGGGGCTTTGGGATCTCTTCCTGCAGGAGTGGGAGCTCCCTGCTTCTCTGGGTGACTGAATCACCTACAGCACGTGAACAACTACGGGGATGAAATGCAGAGGAAAAATGTTTTGCAGGTTTACCTCTGAGATTTCCATATTAGATGCTTTATAGTAGAAGGAGAAGAAAGGCCCTGGGCACTGGCTTTTTATCCCATCATTGTGTTGCTGTCCCCAGCTCAGCCAGGCTCCTTGGGCTCTTCATGGAATCACAGAATCATCTGGGTTGGAAAAGCTCTCTAGGATCATCCAGTCCCCCAGCACTGCCAGGGCCAGCACTAATGCATGTCCCCAAGTGCCACATCCACATGGCTTTTAAATCTTCCCCGGGATGGGGACTCCAACACTGTCCCACGCAGCTATGCCAATGCTTGACCATCCTCTGAGTGAAGAAATTTTCCCAAATATCCAATCTAAACCCCCCCTGCCCAGCCTGAGGCCATTCCCTCTCCTCCTGTCCCTGTTCCCTGGAGCACAGCCCGACCCCCCCTGGCTGTCCCCTCCTGTCAGGAGTTGTGCAGAGCCACAAGGTCCCCCCTGAGCCTCCTTTTCTCCAGGCTGAGCCCCTTCCCAGCTCCCTCAGCCCCTCCTGGGGCTCCAGACCCTTCCCCAGCTCTGTTCCTTTCTCTGAACACAAAACCCAACCACTGTATTGGGTCCTGGCAGGTCTGAATGTAGAAGGAAACAACCCAAAAAAAAAAAAAAGGCTCTTTAGGTGCTGTGTACCCTGAGCTTCCTAGAGACTTTGAGCTGCTCCAGGCTGGGCAGGGATGAGCCCTGGATGATCCACAGCAAAGCACAGAGAGAGGATGCTGCAGACTTGACCCACAGCAAGGGTGGCATTGCTCAGCTCAGCATCCTTCTGGACTAGGCTTTATGGGACCAAAGGCCACATCAATTTATCACTTCCATTAATTCAGCACAGATCAGACACGACCAGCAGCTTGCAAAATCTCATTTCCTTGCTCTTCCTTTTTTATCTGTAATCTTGCTGAGCAGAGGCAGCAGCCATGAGGGACCTGAGCTCTGACCTGAGTGGTTTGCAGCACCAGAAAAGCTCGAGGTTCACCTGAACAATACACAGGCAATGATGATTTTTGTTGTGAAACTGGACTCTTGTTTTGAGCCAATCCAATTAAAAATGTCACTTTTCCTTCCCTTGGAGCAGGCAGCACAGCCTTTATTGACACAGCTGCAAAGCACAGCCCATGTCCTCTCCTTCCCCAGCACATCTTTTATTTAATGCCATCAGCTCTGTGATTTGGGGTGAATATACCTGATATTGGCTCTTCCACACTCTGGATGCCTCCCCAGCTGGGGATTCAGGGAGAGCTGCAGGGGCTGCTCTGATCCAGAGCAGGAAATGAGAACCAGGGCCTGAGGATGGTGTCATGAGCCTTGCTTGGTGTTTGCCAACTATTTGGAGATGTGGAGTTATGGGAAGGGAGGGAGAGGAAGGGCTGTGTTGATGCTGCACCTAGGGGAAAACCAGGAGCTGCTGTTAGCTGCAAAGAACCCCCATGGATGGCAGCAGAGCCCTGGAGCTCTGGAGGGGACCACCCTATCCTTCTGTTGGTCTCTCTACCCTTGCAGGTGGGTGGTCCTCATCCTGTTGTCCACCTACAATGCTTCCAAAATTCAGACTTTTATATCCCAGATGAGCTGAGATTACAGAGCAGCTTCCGTGGAGGTGGATGCTCCTGGGACACTGGCACAGCTAAAACCCACGGCACAGCAAAACCCTCCACAATGGGGGCTGGAGGATCCTGTTTTCATTCTGTTCTGACAATAAAAGAGCTGAGGGAGGAGGGCTGAAGAGCCATTTGTGGAGTCTCTCTAGGGTTTTGGGCTATAAAGGGATCACTGGATGACCTAATCCAACTCCACATCTATCATGGGTTGCTAAATAGCACCTCAGGAACAGGAGCCAAGGCGTCTCGGCCAGAAAGGTCCTCGGTCTTGATTTAAAGACGTGAGGAGACTGAGGACTTGCCACTTCCTTGCTGGCTTCTCTCACCGGTTACTCACCCTCTCTCTCTTACAACACGCCTCCAGCTTCTAAATTTAAAGATTTTCTGGCTTGACCTTCCAGACATTACTCCTTGTTATTCCTTCTTTGGGGCACAACACACCCAGCGAGTGCCCAGGAAAATACTCTCCAAGTCCACACACCCCTGCAATTTTCTAAGTGAGCCATATAGACTCGAGCTCTACCTGAGCAAAACAAGTCCTTGAGTCCTCTGAACACCTCTAGTTTATTTTCATACACATTCAAAACACAATTTTCATAATTGTGGGGAAAAAAAATTAAGATATGATGCCCAAGCAGCCCAAATCACCCTTGGTAAACCTGGGTTTGGGCTCATCTGCATGTTTGATGAGGTTTTGCTTCATACACAACTGAAAATGGGTGGGAATTATCAAGTATTTAGAAGGTTGATATTGAAATCTCATTTTCCTGGTCTACAAGAGCAGGATAAAATATTTCCAACACCCTTTGGATAGATAACCTGGTGGGACTGGCTGCAGTGGTGCAGGGAGAGACTGGGTACCAGGGAAGGGATGTGATGGATGCACAGCTTGCAGGGAGCTGGGGCCAGCTGGAAAGACAGAGGGGAAGGAAAGGGGATGGAAAAGTTGGAGAGGAGAGCTCTGGGAATGCAAAATTTTGGATACCATTGCTGGCAGAATGATGACCTCTGCTCCCAGGCACAGGCTTAAGCACAGCCAGCCTCCATCTTGGGTTATCAGCACAAGTCATCTCCATCACCACCTCAATTCTCAGGCACTGTGGTTTTTCCCCACTTGCCTCATTTTTCCTCTGTCAGGAAGAGTTTCTCCTCTCAATTAGCAACCCAACAATCTCCCCAATGGCCCATAAAATAATTAAAACAAGCCCCAAACTGAAACAACCTTTAACCCTGCCATCCTGCTCCCCCATTGCTCAGATTAACACATCAACTCTGCATCATTAATCTCCAAACTGTGCCGTTGAAGGAGCAATTTGTGTTCAATAAGCAACGGAGCAGGTATTAAACATTCCTTAGGCATGCAGGACACGAGTTACTCATTACAGAGGGAAGTGTGTTGAAACATTAAGCAGAAAGCAGGGACCATGAAACATCCCTTTCCAGGTTTTCTGAGAAGCTGACCACAATTCCATACCTTTCTTAGCAAATGTGTATCTCCTGGTTTGAAGTGGATAATGTGACTGCTTTGTGGGATGTCGGGTTGACACAAGATGTGTCAAGGAAATAAGATGCTGCCATCCTCTTTTTGGGATGGAGGGATCAGTGCTGGGCCTGGAAGCAGTGGAACTCTTGGAGAACATTCCCTTACAATATTCCCTTACCTGATCAAGTAGCAACAGAAGAGCAAACTGAGGATAAAGACGAAGATGGCTGTGCCGAAAACCACGATGTATATGTTGAGAGGAAGGTTCTGGAACCCGATGTTCGGCATCCTGAAACTGTAATGCTGGAAGTCTGAGCTCATGGGTAGGCTGTGGAGACAGGGAGAAAACACAGGGATGCGACATTCCTGAGGGATGCACTTTGCAGACCAGTGGTCCCTTGAATGGATGTGGAGGAGGCTGGAGATGACTTCTCCCTCATCCCCTCCTCCTTGCCCAAAACCAAGTTCCCATCTTGGTAACCCTGAAAACAAAGCAGGGCTGGATCACCTGGAGCTGGGATTTTCCTTATCCCACTGTGAGCTTCTCCTCCAGCTCTTTTCCTTTCACACATCATCCTTCAAGTTAAACACTGGATGAGATGGATGGTGGGAATTGCATCCAAGCAGCCCCAGCTGCAGCCAGTGTCCCTCAAACCCCACAGTAACTTGGAAAAAATACTGAAAGCAGCCAGGAAGCCTTGGAGCAAGTTTGCCTTCCCTTCCCCTCCAGTGGTTTTTAAGACTGACTCCTCATTCCACAGAAATGCCCCACCAAAATCATCAAAGATGAGAAGGAAGAGGATAAGGACATTCCCAGGACACACAGCAGTGCCTCTGAGAGAAATTATGGGGAGACTATGGACTCTAAAGGAGGCTTTGTTTGTTTCCCCATCTGAGACATGGGTTTGGTGGTTTAAGAGCATTTCTGCAGGTTTCAGCTTTACTCCTCAGCACAGCCCCAGGCTCCTTCCCCCCAGGAAAGCCCCTAGGCACCAGCGAGAGACGGCCAAGAGGAAGAGGCAGCAATTTTGGCTGTCATGTCCCATGTCTGGGACCTGTGACCAAAACCTCCCTCCCCTTGGAGAGCCCCAATTAAACCCCGAGCAGCTGTCTGGGATAACAATTCCAGCAAATCCTCTCCCCTAGGATTTTAATTGCTCTCATTTATTATCTCTTATCTTCCTCTCATTCTCTGAACCCTTCACCCTCAGATGATCACAACCGTTGCTGGCCGGGCATAAAGTTTCCCTGCCCCCAGCTTAGAAAAGGAAGTTAAAAATACACCTTGTTTTCCCTTCTGCCCACAGGAGAGCAACGTGTGATGAAGTTTTACAAGCAAGGAAAGTACCTGCAGTCTGAACCCTGTTTCCCAAATAAAATCACCAAGGGATAACAAAACCCTCCCCTGGAGCGGGGAGTTTTCCACGGCGCAGTAATTGCACGGCTCCTCATTTTGCACAGGGTGGGAAGACGGTGGGGAAACCGCAGGATCTGAACCCACACATGCCATGGAGCAGTGCTCCAAAATCCAAGTGTCCTCACTCACAAATCCTTCCCCCTTGAGCCCCCCTTTTTGCCAAACCCTGTGGGCTTTCCTCTGACTTCCCACGGGGAGCAGACTCACCTCTCATCCCGGCTGCCTCACCGGGACTGTCCCCTTGCTGAAGGCAACATCCCTGCCAGCCCCGGGAGCCTCCCTGCTCCAGCTGCTTTCAGTTTCCTCAGCTCGCTGGAAGTTTCGAGGCGATTTCTGGTAAAGCCTGGATTTGATTAAAGCCTCCAGAGACCAACACACATGTTCAGAACCTCTCCTGGCCAACGTGGAAACGCTCTGAGAGCTCGGGGAGCCGGCACATCCCCCTGCCAGCGCTGGTGGGGATGGGATTTTATAGCCCAGCAACCACCCGGCAGCTCACGCTGCTCCACCGACGCCTGTTCCGCTCAGCTGAGCTGGTTTGCTTTGCAAATAAATTTTAAAAAGCCCAATCCAGCCCCCAAACCTTTGTTCCCAGCTCCGGCGGGGTTAATGCGCAGCTCGGCGTCGCAGGGCTGCGTTTGGGTTCCAGTCCCGCTGGGTCAGAGGGATTTGGGACGGGTCAGGGGCTCCCCTCGGCCATGGCATGAGGATGTTTCAGCTGGAGGACGCTGCCCCACCTCACCCTCACTGATAATCGCTGCCTTTGGCCAAGGCTGGCTGCCTCCAGCTCCTCAACCACCCCAGAGAAACGTCCTCAGTCTGGGAGAGCTCCAGGTGAATTTTGCAAGGAAGGAGAAACAACTCTTGGAGGACAGGCAACAAAACCAACCAGCACTGGACTGCAGCTTTTCCTTCCTCCCCAATTCTTTTAACTTGTGATGCTCTTCTCAGCAATCCCACTAAGAGATTCCGTAGGTAAGGAACATCCAAGGCTGCATTTGGGGCAGCAAATCCCATCAAGCCAGAAAAGTTCCCCATGCTCATGTGCACCTGAGCCGTGCTTCTCTTGCAGCAGTCCCCACATCCACGAGCACAGCTAGGAACCATCAGAGCCCTCAGCAAATACACAGGCGGCAGAAACAGAGCTCAGACCAACCCCCAGCACCCCACTGTCCTCTCCAATGGAACCATTTCCCTAATATTTTGCTCCAGAAGGGTGTCATGAATGCAGCCACGACCTACCTGCCAGCCATGCTGTGGGGGCTCAGCCTCCCGGGGACAACCTTTCTGTCCCCTGTGGTGCAAATCCAAGGAATCCCACACCAGGTTCATCCAACCCCCGTGTGAAATAACCTTCTCCACACTGGAGCTGCTGCCCTGGTCCTCCCTCCCTCCTGCTGCAACAGCTGAGAAACGTTACAGCAAAAAACACGGAGGTTAAAGGGGAAAAATCAGCTAGTCTGCCCAGGATCCAGGAAACTGTTAACTTTAAAAGACTCCAGTGAAATCTGATGATTTCAAGCAGCCAAGCTTTGGGGTTGTTTTTTTTTTTTTTTTAAGGGGAGTGGGGGGGAGGAACTGTATTTTAAGCTGCTTCAGATTTGCAAGGGCGCAGCCAAAAGAAATAAAAAAGGAGCCATAAAGAAGGATGAAAAGTTTCTGGTGTAGAACAAAAGCCTCCCTGTTGCTTTCTCCATGGTCAAGGCATCTCAGAGCAAGGAGATGATGCCTGTGGGGCATCCATGGCCCCCAGAAGGTCCCTGAAACCCCTGGGATGGGGGACACAAGCTGCACATAGAAAAGGGGGCACTGTCACAGGTTGTCCAGAGAAGCTGTGGCTGCCCCTGGATCCCTGGAAGTGTTCAAGACCAGCTTGGATGGGGCTTGAAGCAACCTGGGATAGTGGAAGGTGTCCATGCCCATGGCAGAGGGGTGGAATGAGATGAGATTTAAGGTCCCTTCCAACCCCCAATCGCTCCATGATTCTGTAATTCCATGATTCTGTGAAAAATAGCAAGGAACAATGGCTCCTTGTCCTGGGATATAGAGAGGCACACATGGCAGAACAACCTGAGCTCCACATCTCCTTCCTTACACCCTCCAATGACTCAGCAACGTGGGGCCAAGCACATCCACATTTCTCCAAGGAGGACAAAACCCAGCTTTAATTAAAAGCCAAAGTGCTGGTTAATGGCCCATCGAGCAGCCAAGGAAGGGAGTGTCACAGGTCAGCGAGCTCCAGCGTGGCAGGGCTTTGATTACAATTGGGCTGTGAAAGGTAAACCTCACCAAGCCACGTCCCAAATTAATCCCCATTAGAGCCACAGCAAGCCCTTAATACGTGGGGCCAACCTCGTACGCAGAGAGTTCCTCAGGAGATCTCACAGGGATTAATAAAGGATGCAATTGTCTTCTCATAGGTAGAGAAACTGAGGCAGGGAAGAGGAGGAGAGTGAGGCAGAGCTGTGGTCCCTGAAGCTAGGAGGTGACACCAGGGATGTCACTTAAAGCAATGCCATGGGCTGAAAGCTGCAGATTTTTGCTTTCCTGCTGCTTTGCCACATAGATTGGAACATGTGTTCCTTCTTGGGGTTTCACTTATAAAAAGGAGCTGCTTGTCCTTTTCCAAAAAAATTTATTATTATTTATTTATAATAAATAATATTTATCAGTGCATAAAGGGGCCATGCATCCTCACACTTAAATACAGCCCACATGCTGGGTGGAGCGGTGGCTTCTGCCTCTGCTGTTGTAAATAAACTGCTGTTTTTAGAGGGATTTACTTTATGTTTTCAAGACAAACAACTTTCTCCACAGGGGTTCAAAGCAAACTCAGACTGACTCTCCTCAGCCATTAACTGGATGGAGCTGGTGGTCTGGGCATCCCACCGGCCAGGCTGGCAAAGCCAACCCCATCTCCAGGAAACACCGAGCTTCAAACGCCCAGCAGAGCCAGACACAGGCAGCCCTGAAATCACGAAATCTCAGGGAAAAGTGAATGCTAAGCCGTGGCCAGACTCCAAGCTGGAATATTTTATCGATGGGAAAGGTTTCAAGCGGGCGTGAACGGCGTCTCGAGTTTCAAAAGCGTTTCGCAACGTGTTTCAGACAGGTTTAACCAAAAGCGTTATTAACTGGTTGAAAGTTAAACTGGGAGCAGCTGACAAGACCTTTCTGAAACAGCCCAAGCTGTGTTGCAAAGCAGGGTATTCTTCCATGGAATGATTCTACAAGAGGAAGGTTATTTAATGGCTACGACCAACGGGATAATATTTAAAAGAAAAAGATTCTTCCAGGTGTTAAGAAGCAGAAGCCAGAGACGCCCTCGTTTAACTTGCAGGCAAAAAATCCCCCTTGTGGACCCCAAAAGCAAAGCAAAGCCCTGACCTCAAGCAGCTGGAAGGAATTTCCTTCAGCTCTGTCTCTGGAGCCGGTCCAGCGCCAGGATCCACAGCGTGGCGATGGGAAAATCACAGGCAGCTGCAGAGCCAGCCCCAAACCAGCACCACCGTCACCCCAGAGATGCCACACAGATGCACCATGGAGCAGGGTTTGGAAAACTCAGTGCTGCTCCAGCCAGGAGTGCTGGCCTTTGCTGTCCAAAACCAAGGAACAACAGGGCTGAGCATGAGGGGAAAACAAAACCTCTTGGCATGATGCAATTTCAAAGGGCTACGATGCTACCATGGGGATGCCACATCCAATGCCAGCTCCAAGCATCCAACCTGGCCCAGAGCCTTCACTCCACAAACCTGGCAGGGAATGGAGGAGCATGAGGGATGGTGCAAGGCTTGGCAGGGTTATTGATTAGAGAAGAGGGAACATCCCAACAGGTCCCTCACACCACAGGCAGAGTTGTACCAGGATCCAGCAAAGCTTGGCTGTGGTGATGCAGCACCATCACAGCAACAGAAAGAACTTCTGGGTGTCAAACATTACAAAAACCCATTTGTTTCACCCATTTTGGCTGCCTGCAGGCTCGGGGGTGCTGGTGGGTTTTTGCTGTGTGCCTGGACATCCAAGGAACCAAACTGACCTCCAAGCACAAAGGGCTTCGGACCTTTGATCCCTCCTCCCTGAGAGCAGATCCGATGCTTTTTTTGAACTGGAATCAGGAAATTTCCTGGCTGTGTTCCCCAGCTGGCTGACACCAAACACAAAACCTTAACCCTCTCCATTGCCTCTGGGCAGGGGACACAGAAAGTGATGTGACAACACGACAAAGCAATTGGAAAAAAATAGGAAAGTCTAAGGAAAGCAACATCCGGCAGCACGACTGTACTGCTGCAATTTCCAGCAAGTCCTCCTGATTCCAGGCAGTTGAAGAAACAATTAATCCCAGAACTTTAAAACTGAAGAGAACCTTTAAGTGGGAAAATATTTTTGCTACCACTGGCAGAGAAACGTGCAGAAATGGGTCAGCTGCAGCTCCCATCACCCACTGTAAAGTCAAGTTCTTTCTCCCAGCGCTGTTGGAAAAGCAAACCAGAGGTTTGCTCAGGGCTGATTTTGCAAGTTCCAGGAAAACAGGCAAAAATAAATAGAAGAAAAAATAAAATCAATAGCACGATTTAATACAGTCTGGAGGAGGGGGAAGCAGAGTTTGGAGGAGAGCCCTGCTTGAGCTCCCATCAGGAATGAGAGTTGGGAATCACTTCCCAGGAGGGTTTGAAGCAGAGCTGGCAGCGCCTCTCTCGGAAAGGCTCACACGAGCTGCCCAAGGACAGCTCAATTCACTGCCTGCAGATGAAATAACACTTGAGGAATTTTTCCCCTTTGGCCTTGGGGATTTGTAATTATTTTTTCCCCCCTTTTCCTGGCATGCAGTTCCAACGTCACGACCTGGTGAGCTCACTCTTCCTCCCAAAAGTGTGGTGGGAAAGGATGTGCTGCTGCCTCCTCCTGCCCCCAGCCCTCTTTGTACTCCTGAGGTGAAAAGAGGAGGCAGGAGCCACCACTTCCCTTTATGGGCTGATGGTGGTGGGACACACATTATTAAATTTGGGTGTATTTTAGCCCAGAAAGAGCAATGAGAGCACAGGCAAGTGGGAATAATCTCCCACCTTCATTTGTGGTAGCTTTTCCTCATTCACAGTGCTCCCCAATAAACACGTTCCTTGGGGAACACAAATTGGAAACTCCATGAGAAACACTCAGCCTACACAGCTGAAGGGTCAGAGCAGAGAAATTGGTGTTAAACACTCCAGGGAATTTGAAAATTCCTGGGTGATGACACAGAGCTGTGGGAAGCAATGGGGACTCCCAAAATATCACATCTGGAAGAAAAAAAAACCAACATCCCACTTTGATCAAGTCGTCTTCAGGCTGAACCAAAACCAATCGCTTCCCATGGAGCCACAGAGCAACTTGCCCTCTCCACTCTAATACTGAGAAGCAGATGGATTAAACAACTCCCTAAAACCCTTTTCTCCCCATTTCTTAAGCTCCTTTAACGAAGGAAGAAAATAATGATCAGTGCAACACACAGGGGTCAATAATCCAACAAAACCCTGCTGGAGATGAGCACCCTGAACCAGTGATGGGATCACAGCTGCCAGCAGCCATCCTACAAAGGCAGTTGGAGAAGCCAAGCACAGTTTGGGAACAGGAAGGCAGAATGATCTCCTTGACACTAAATAAGGCTGCTAGGTTATGGATTTTTGGGGGGGGGGGGGGGGCAAACTGAAAGGGGGGC